>NW_013665972.1:433536-455393 GCF_000517525.1 Limulus polyphemus | reverse complement strand
AACAATGATAGTTTTGTGTATAGTTTGTCTGTAATAGACATATTACAACAATGATAGTTTTGTATATAGTTTATAGTCTGTAATAGATATATTACAACCTGATGGATCTGTATTAAACTTTGCTACGTAGCCATTGCAGGATCTTATTCATCCATTATGAATCCCACAAAAAAGTGATTAATACCAAGTTATCTTTATCATATTGGAGTGCATTTTTGGTTGGTTTGTTTGGAATTTTTGCAGAAAGCTACACATGGCACATAGCCGTTCCTAATTTTGATTTGATACTCCAGAGGGAAAACAACTAGTGAACAACATACACCAAATTTTGAGCCACACTTGTGTGATCGAGTAATGGGATTTGACCGTTCTGATGTGCGGATGACATGTTTTAGGAGGAATAACAAACCATTGACCTCACAGTTTGGATAGGAGAATTATCAGGCTAAGCTTAGCCCTATTTAGTTAGATTTCAGAAAAGGACAGATTATTTGTTTTTGCTTTTTAAGCGTAGCATACACTGGAAACAAATTTTCAAAACATAAGTTTCAGAAACTTTCTACCATACACATACAAAATGTTTCCAAAATCTTTCACTACAGTGCCAGCTATTTGGGTACAAGGAAGATTTTTGTTTTTGTCACATGATCTGCCATTATTCCGTGATCTGTTGGAGATATAAAGTACCTTGGTAACATATGAGCTGTACACTGGGCTTAAAATACTATGACGTGCGAGACTTTTGTTCTAAATCCACACGAGATTTCAGCAACCAACTAATTGATTCAGTTATAAAATATAGGATAACATCGAGTTTGGTGCAAAACTTCAATATTAAATTTTAGTGTTGACTCGAAGTTTCAACATTTACTTTACTGGAAAGTAACTACTTTATTATTATTATTATTTAGCATACTTATAGACAGCATTTATTTTTAGCCAGCAATGAACGTATTTTAGTATTATTTGATACTTATTAGTTTTTTAAAATACATATAACATGGCTCTTAATGTTAATGTAGCATCAAGATCCTTTAATTGAGAGAGATCTTCGGTTATGTAAGAAATATTTTCTATATTAATATAAATGAAAGAGTGACAACGAAGAAAAATAATGCGTAATTTAGCCATAATAATACAAAAATAATTATATTAACGACAGTAATAGCTTCTAGCTTACTTTTTACATTTTCGAACAAGTTGAATACCTTGCCTTAGATTTATTTAATCCCTCAATAGCTCAGCTGTAAATCTGCAAGCTTACGACGTTAAAACTCGTGTTTCGATACGCGTGGTGAGCAGAAAACAGGTAGTCCATTTTGTAGGTATGCGCTTAACAACATCCAAACCTCGATTATTTTGAAAAACATTTATTATTTAAAGAATATCCACTATGTTATATACATTGAGATTTGTTTACTACTACAAAAGTTGACCTTAAGAGTCGACGAGAACTCTACAGAACGCAAGTTTCATTTCTGCTTCCAGCTGCTGCAAAACCGCGTTCCGAACTTTAGGTTTGTGAGTGCGCAATAAAAGTGATAGTCAAAGCACACTACTTGGTTAGAAATGAGTAGCCAAAAAGTTGGCGGTGGGTGTTGATGACTAGCTGTCTTCTCTCCTGTCTATCACTTCAACACTAGGGACCGCTGTTTTCCCTCAAATAAAGCTCGTGCTGCTTTGTATGAAAATTCTACTCAACTGAAAAAAAAACAAGTTGGAAATTTGATATGTGTCACGGCAGCATTTATTGGTGTAGGTATTCAAACTAAAACATGCAATAACAAAAATACTGCAACTCAATAACTTAAAAATAAGGTTCGAAAACATATATATAAAAGACGTACAATTCGGCCAAACAAGACTCATCAGCACTATGGTAGATGAAGAAAACACTTATAATAAGCTTTTACAGTCTTTGTTGTTGTTGTTTCGTATTCCATGAATAATCGTCTGATATTTCATTTAATTCATTAATGTTACTTGTGAAAGAAACATAACTGCGAAGAAAAAAAGGAAATTAAAATGTGACACCGTTATCAAATCTCGGTTTGATCTCATTTTGTTTGTTTGTAATTATGCACGAAGCTACACAATGGGCTATCTGTGCTCTGCCCACCACTGTTATCGAAACCCGGTTTCTAGCGTTGTATGTCCGCAGACATACCGTTGTACTACTGGGGGGGGCTCTCATTTTGTAGTTGATTACATTAACAGTAAATTAAAAGTTAAATAGTGTCCGTACATCGCTAAAAAATTGTTAATTCATCTTAGTCATACCTAATTAATTCATTTTTGACATGAATTAATTATTTGCGATCTCTGTCGCAGTATAAAATGAATGCATTTGCGTAGAACAAAAATTTATTTTTTTGCAAAAAATTTTCAGATGTATTTTTATAATTATAATTTATATCCGTAAAGTTGACAAATCCAATATTTCTTATAATAGTTTTTTTTTATATAAAAAGTCATTAGCAGTGTTTCCAGCAAACAACTTTCACGATCAAGAACGCATACAATCTGCACGTATATAAAACAAATGAGCAAATATAATAACAAAACAATATCATATATTTAAAGTTACTATTGATTCGAAAAACTTATGAGTAAAAGTAAAGAAGAATTTTATCAAAGATATTTTAGGGTTTCTATCTTTAAAAAAGTTTATACTTTTCCCTTGGAAAAAATCTAAATATCAACTGGTAACTTACGTTATTTGATGAGATATTAAAAACGTCCGTAATTTCGATGATTAATTGTCGTTCTCTGAAAGGTTCTCGTATACATGACAAATCACAAACATCAGATGCTTTGTTCGTCGTTGAAGCAGCCACCAGGGAGTACTGGAAAATGATTAATACTTAAAGAAAAGAAACCATCTTTAAAATATAACGTTCAGTTACTTTATGTCAAAAGTAACAAAATCTAGCGTCAGCGGAAAGTAAGTACACAATGCACTATAGAAACGGGCATAAAATGGAACAGTTACATTTAATCCAAAATATGACAAACAAGTACAGAGTATAAGTGTAGTTTTGTTTTTATTACTTGCTTGCTTTTAAGCACAAAGGTAGAGAAGGGGTTGCCTGTGCTCTACCCACCACGGGTATCGAAACCCGATTTTTTTGCGCAGAGCCACTAGAGTGCATTGAAGAGTATAAGCAGTCTTGACTGGAATTGTGAGTTATAACAGATCTAACAGTATCACTAAATATATATAATTTTATGAAAGTATTAAGGTTAAGTTCTAATAAATGGAATCACATTGCAGTATATTGTTATTTTTATGTGTTGCATCCAAAACACGGGTTAACTAAGTTATCCTTATTTCGCAGTGTGAGCGCTAAAGCTACCAAATGAATCAAATCCTGTAACGTTACAATAAGTGTTCAATTGGAGTTAGTTAATTTTAACTAGCCGCGACCCGCAAAACATATGCGGTAGTTTTCATGCCCTTCACTTGAATTTTCCTCATTATATCATTTTCACTCACGCCATTTAAGTTACGCTTTCTTGCAGGCATTATGTGTTAGATCGATAAATCCTGGTCTGTTTGAAAAAAAATTACGCGGTCAGACAAACGAACTCACGTAGATGTAACTTTATTTAATAAACTCACTTATATAACTTTATTTAATAAACTACACGTATATAACTTTATTTAATAAACTACACGTATATAACTTTATTTAATAAAACTACACGTATATAACTTTATTTAATAAAACTACACGTATATAACTTTATTTAATAAAACTATACGTGAAGTAAACAAAGTGTAAAGTAATGATATTTATAATAGTGTACAGAGTATGAAGGCCCAGCATGGCCAGGTGGTTATGGCGATCGACTCGAATCCCCGTCCCACCAAACATGCTCGCCCTTTCAGCCGTGGGGCACTATAATGTCGCGGTTAATCCCACTACTCGTTGGTAAAAGAGTAGCCAAAGAGTTGGCGGTGGGCGGTGATGACTAGCTGCTTTCCCTTTAGTCTTAAACTACTAAATTATGAACGGCTAGCGTGTAGCTTTAGGCGAAATTCAGAAACAAACAAACAGTTATGAGAGCTTAGTGTGTAACACGGGTTTACGAGCTGAAACAATGAAACTCAGAAAAACGAAGAATAAAACTCGTAGTAAAGAAAAAAGTAACTAAAAGGTGTTTATAGCGGTCTATGAAACAACAGAAGCTAAATTATTGCAAAGTAAAATAAATTTAGAGTTGTGATGAAGGCAACTCTATAGATTATGCAGGAATGTCTGAATGGGTGTTCACAAAGTGATAAACATATGGTTTTGAATAAACTACGTATGCGTAATTTAGACCTAAATATGTCGAGAAAGCCCATAGAAATTGTATTTAGTGCAATATTTATTTTTTCAGGAAATTACACGAGTTAAGAATTGATTGTGTGAAATGCTTTGCAAATAAAAAAACTAAAGTGATGACAACGGCATTGTCCCATCATGGATCATACTCGTTGCATTAAAAAGTTTGACTAAGCAAAAAGAGGCAAGATAATTCTGAATGGAAAAGCCAATATGCAATCCTGACTCTTCGGGCACCGGCCTTTATAACAATATTAGATTTGTAGCGTATTATTTATAGAGATACGATTGCTATATAAAATGTGTATTAAAATATTTATTCAAATATTTTCACAGCGTATGAGATAATTAGAAATGTGACCTGTACTAGTAATATTCTTTCCGATATTAATTTCATGAACAATGTTAAATTCTGGTTACTTTTAAATGAATCAATGAAAAATTTCTAGGTATGCATGTTCTTAGATTTTATTATTGTTTCTAGTTTTACTGAAACTTAATGACGCCAAATTATTTTCAAAGATTGACTGATTGAATTAGTTACAGCAAGCTTTGAGGCTAACTTAGATATTTTTGAAGTTCTCTTAGAGTTTGCTTAAGTAAATTAATTCACTGCTGGAACTGTTAGACACAGACTAATTAAATAAATAAATTATTGGAATATTTGGGGCCGAATTCATTACAATAGTTAATTATTGGAGGCGTTAGAGATTACTTGATTTTATTAATACTTGACTGGTTCTGTAAAGTATAGTTTATAAAAATAAACTGGAAATTAAACATTTCAAATTTTCTATGGCTTTTAATATTTTATAAAAGTACCGAAATAACTGTTTATTTTCTGTACAGGACAGGTGTAAGTTGCGCTCTGTCCACCATGGGGAATTAAACACCGGATCATAGCGTCTTTAAATTTACCACCGACTGGGGACTAACCAGTAAATAACTGTAGAAATGACTGAGCGAAAGAAATTTCGGTAGCATTTTCAGTCTGGGTTGAGAAACTGAATAGTGAGATTTTGTAATGATTAATTGATACCTTTGTAAATATATATGAAGCTTATTTAAAAATGGAAAGTCAAGGAGGGCACAAACACTCAATAAA
The DNA here is from genome assembly GCF_000517525.1 of Limulus polyphemus. Lineage (NCBI taxonomy): Eukaryota > Metazoa > Arthropoda > Merostomata > Xiphosura > Limulidae > Limulus > Limulus polyphemus. The sequence continues at coordinate 449,957 of NW_013665972.1, read as the reverse complement.
AAAAAGTGTAGCAAAACACAACTTGCAAAAAAAAGACGTTATCTTATTCTAAAATAGTTTATATTAGCATTCTTTCTATCGTTTTTCTTCTCTTTCTTTCGTTTTTCTTTAGTCAGACATTAATAGTTGCTACAGCTTTATTTTTCTATTAACATTTTGTCATTCTGGAGTTCTTTATTATCCTGTCATGCCTCAACGACCGTAATATTCAAAGGCACTTTATCTGAGATGAAAGTAATTTTTTTATACCAAAAAGCCACAACTATTTATTTCGAATAAACTTTAATATTTTGTTATTTTGCTACAAGACCTTTGCTCAATATATATATATATATATATATACTTATTCAAATCGGCTTAGATCAAGGTTTGTGTATTAAGCAGGAATTATTTATTTAGTTTTCCAGCTCCAGATAATACCATTAGAAACAGTAAACTTCGTTATTTTCCTAGCGCTATTGTTTATCGTCCATCTCAATCCTCTTCCCGCTCTGCTATTTTAATGTTATAAAAAAAACCTGAAATGATAATAATGGGAACGGATGAACGAAAAAGATATCAGATTCTGGAAAAACCTAGTTAGGTAGGTACATAGAACCGAGTTTCCTTCTTCTTTTTTCAGGGGTTATTAAAATATATGCACACTTTATTGCTTTGTGAGATAGTAACAATGTATATTAAGTCAAGATAAAAACGAGTAATGAAAGCTTTTAATGTTTCTCAATGACAGCTTTTTCTATATTTTTGAAGAAAAACACACTCAATGTGTTACTCTTAATCTTCAACGTTGTGGAAATTACAGTGCTCGTATAGGGAATGTCAACATTTATTCCTGAAGCGTGCAAGGAGATTACAGCTGTCATATGAGCAGTAAGGAATTGCTTATATATACGAAATTCAACGTTATCTTGGTTTCTTGGAAACCTTTTGAAATGAAATTAAGAATTAAGGTTTTTACAGCTTTGTGTTCATAACTGAGAAACGTCGGACCAACAAAGAATGTAGCTCCTACATAATTTACTTCCAACACAAAAATCTTATGCTCACTTCCCTACATTCTCATATTTCAAATGAACTCGTTATATAAATGTACATAAGAGGTGTGTTATATTCTCTAGAATTAAGATGAACGAATTAAACAACAAAGGCAAGGGTAAACATTGTATCTCAGCAAAATTTTACGAAATTCTCATTTATTTTTCGTAATTAAGTTTTTGTAACTGACGTGACTTGAAAGACCACACAGTATTTCACAATAAAGTTACTCATTGACCAATACAGCAATCCTTACATAAGTAATTGTACAGCTGTTTCAAACCAACAGGCAGAAAAAGAATTCATTTTTATACTGCAAACTAAACATTTATTATAAAACAGCTTTTGACAAATAATACACCATTTGAAATGATAACTTTATCACTTCATATTGATATTAAATTTCTTACACAATAGCTATGAATGATCGAATAATGGCTATTTCCCAAAGAAGGGTCTTCGTTTAGAAAAAGGACACAAGTCATGTGTACACAAGTTGCTCCCATGACTTATCCCTTCTACCGTCGTATACCTCAAACGGCTGATGAAAGAAACGGGTACTTATGTTATTTCATACAAATACATACCGGTCAAGTCGCTAAATTCAATGTCTATGGATTTCTTTGCGATCAGACTGTTCAAACTGGCGCTGAGAAACCGTCATTCTTGTACACTAAATGGACTATGGAAAGGACAGAGAAGAGTGGTGTGCTTTGGACATGAAAGCCTTACATTGAACTATGCTGTAGGGGTATTGTCGAGAAGCATGATCGTCAGATAGAGCACATCACCGGACGTGGCGATACGGACTGTAACGACCGTGATAATATAACGTGATCGACCACTGTATATTTTATAAGATAAAAGGTCATGCATATTTGAGTAAACCGTGAAAAACATTTTCCGGAATTCGTTAATGCAAGTTAAAAATAATATGTTCCCACATAGTCAAGTTTCTGCATTAAACGTTTTTGTTAAAAGAGAAACCAGACTGATTGTAATATTTTCATTCCAATCTGTTGATATAACAAAGATAAAAGTGCATTTATTAGACATTATCAACGACAATAAGCTCATTAGTTAGAAGATTATTCATGTCACCGTTAAAATACATTGAACTTCGTACTTTTCCTATATCAAACAATTAATCTTCTCTAGGAGTTAAACACTGCTGTCGTTTATTATTTATGTTACTTACTTTAAATTTGTTTGTCTACACAATGTAAAATGTAAAGTTAAACAAACTTCACAACATATACCACTTTATCCTTCGCTCCCCATAGAAAATTTGTCACGCCTGTCATTGTTTCAACTTTCATAAAACGTCTCCTTCAGGGATGTGATCTTCAGGAAATAATAAGATAAATTTCGTATGAGACCACAAATCCTTAAATTCCTTACTCAAAGGAAGTACACGATAATTAACTTCCGCGTCCTTAGGTAACATTTTAATGAGAGTTGGAAATTTGCTTTTGTTCCAATAACGCAGAGAAGTAAATCTTGCGGAAGGTCTCTGAAGAAGGAAGACTTGTTGGAGATGAAAAGGAAAGGAAAAAATTAACTATTAGTAGTTAGTGAAGGTTTCTTATCGTGAAAGATAACAAAATAATTGTCTCAAGAATTATTTAAAATTCATCTTAGATAAGCAACTAAAGTATTATAAGAATACATTGCCCTTACTATAGTTTCATTATGGTCAATAATGCTTTTAGCTTTATGTTTTCATTTACGTCGCTTATGAAAAGTGGACCTAGATATTCGAAAAGTACTTTTCGTTTTATTGTAAAAAGAATTCTCATTCTATTAAATCTGCGTATAGTCTATTGCTTTTAAACTGAAGTTACAAAACATTCCAAAACCGGTTATCACCCTCTCATTCGTTACCTATTCGTATGGTAAATGATAATAATAAAACTGGATCAATACACAAAATATTATATATTATATGTTTTTCGCTGCATTAAATACTTTACTGCACAAACACAGGATAAAAACAAAATCACTGAAGTTCAATGTGACCTCCTGTATTATTAACTTGAGTTCATAGGTACAGTGTCAACTTGAGATATGTGAAATTTCTTTTTACTCTTGATAATCCAAAGAGCAACACGTTTGTTATTTCTTTTGGAAAAAAAATCCTGGATAAGTGTGGGTAAGATGTTTAATGTAATGAAACTGTAAAATTGTTCACCATAGCAATTTTATCTGAAATTTCGCAATTTGTGTAATAACAAAATTTTCGATTGTTACCTTCAATTCATCTTTGCATTTGGGTTTTGAGCTAAAAGTGACCTAACCATAAAGCAATTTCGTAGTGGTACAACATTCTGTGTGATCAGTATTTTTCTGATGAGGTAAAAACTAAAACTGATGAGGTAGGGGGATAGAATCGACCTATGACCTTGCTTAGCAGGTTTAGACAACTAAAATACCACACTCAGACAACCACACCTGTGACTGTTTGCTTCATTAGCTTACTATGATGGAAACTGAGAAAATATTGTTTTTTTATCTATGCTAATCTTCTTGGAAAGCCCAAAATCATTTTTTTTTTCGTTTTCTTTAGAAATGTCCATTTAAATTAATTTAACTTTAGAAATATTTAATTGTTGTACATCATTGTGTAAAATATGGATGTTTTTATTTAATTGTGGCACACTATTCTGTAAAATATGGATTTGTTTATTTAATTGTGGCACACCATTCTGCAGAATATGATTTTTTTTTCATTTAATAGTGGCCCACCATTCTGTAAAATATGAATTTTTCATTTAATAGTGGCATACCATCTGTAAAATATGTATTTTTCATTTAATAGTGCTATACCATTCTGTAAAATATGAATTTTTCATTCAATAGTGGCACACCATTCTGCAAAATATGAATTTTTCATTTAATAGTGGCACACGATTCTGCAGAATATGATTTTTTTCATTTAATAGTAGCATACCATTCTGCAGAATATGAATTTTTTATTTAATAGTGGCATACTATTCTGTAAAATATGAATTTTTCTGAAGAAGGTTCAATTGAAATCTAGTAATATTTAAACTTGCAATAACTTTGCTAATCGGGGAAAAAACTCAGTCCAACTAAGCAACGCGTTTTGAATGCCAACAAATCTCAGTTTTCAATTTAATAGTTTCAGGGAAAGAGGTTGACAGAAGTCTTGAGCTAGACCAATCGCCATTTAATGCTTAGAACCCGTTTACTGAATTTTTGTGTTGTTGTTGGAAGTGGCAATTTAAGTTGTTTACGTATATAAACATTATTACACCATCCTGTAAGTTGTAGTTATATAGATATCATTGTATAGGACTTTCGTATCATAGTTTCACAAAAAATGTTATTTATGTATAGATAACTTCAAGATGAATTATTCACCCGGTTTCCAACATTGTTTTTAAAGACTTGGTCTAGTGGTAGCATTCCTAGAATAAGAATCAGAATGTCAACGTCCTAATGTGCAAAAACGCTCTCCTCATGTTGGGGCTACGAGTACTCTATAAGAGCGATGGTTAAATTATACTATTTTTTCAAACAAAAGTAGCCCAATAGTTGATAGTTAGTAGTGTTGATTAGTTCTCTCTAGTATATTATTGTAATATTGCATGAAAATTCTAAGTACAAAAACGTTTTTTTTCTCACTAGACAAAAATTAAAAGGGTTCATCCTTATAAGACAAACGTCTCTTTGTTAATTCGATTACTATTGGTCAATCGGTTAAGATAAAAATCGAGTATCTTTGAAGTACCATTCATGTGTATACACATATTTTAAAATACTTGTACATTCAAAACTCCATGTAATTTATTTTGCACTTATTAGAGCATATAGTTTCAAAATATTTCGAAGGACTATCGTTGGGTAAGTTTTGAGAGAAAGAAGGACTTCAAGTCAAGTATCTATCACAACATGTTTGAAAGTTGAAGTTAGAGTGATACCTGACATGAAGCCGAATATAAAACATAAAAATTACACTTTGAGAACCTGTATAACAAAATATTATACAATAAACGATTAAAATTGTAGTAAAAAGAAAGCACAGTGTTTGCTCGACAACAAACAGCAATGAAACTAATTTGTAGTTTTGGAAAGATTAAGTGTTTGTAACTCGGCAATGTTTGTGGTGTAGTTATTTTAAGAAATTCCCGTTGTTCATAACATCGAAATATCTAAAATTGGTGAAATGAAGTTTTACTAATTAGATGAAGGAAACATCTTAATGAAAAACTGTATTTAAACTTTAATAATACGCTAGGTTATGAAAGACATTAAATCCCTGAATGAAGCTAGTTTTGAGAAAGAGGTACGTAATTGCGTTCCAAAACTAATTTAAAAATTTACATCAGAACTATTTAAATCTTATGCTGCTAAAATGTACCCTGTTACTAATATATAGATGTTGAATATTGAGTACAGCTCGAAATAACTGTTAACTCAGAAGCCCGAACATAGGATTAACTGTTAACTCAGAAGCCCGAACATAGGATTAACTGTTAACTCAGAAGCCCGAACATAGGATTAACTGTTAACTCAGAAGCCCGAACATAGGATCTTTGTACATTTGTGCAGCAAATAACGTCGTATTAACCTGAAGTACTAAAAGTGAAAAACTCAGTAATATGCTAAGCTAGAGCAAGAGACGACAGTAGTGATCTTTTCTCGCCCTGCTATAATATCTGATCCTTAAGGAACAAGAGAACTAGTAAAAAAGTATAATCATCAACTTGTATAGTAGGTGATCAGTGTGTGTACCTCCTGCAACTGATTTACTGAGACATAATTGAAATCTCAAAGAAACTTTCAAAATATTTTTCGCAGAAATGATTGCTTTTCTATTGAGGTAGGCCTTTAATGATATGTCTCAAGCACGAAGGTCGACTACGATCATAGGTACGTTTGTGGCCAAAAAAAATACATGCACAATCGATAAAAAGTATAACGTAATTTTGCTTCACGAATTTCCCCTAATATGAAAATGGTAATAATAATAATACACAAAACCAGTGAACCTGACTGAGTCTTCTATATGAAGTACTTATTGTACATGAATAGATGAACAGGCCTTCTATATAAAGTACTTATTTCACTTGAACAGGGGATGGCCTATAAAAGGTAGTTATTTCACATGCTTAGTATTTATTTCACAAGTTTACAATAAAGTGGCATGTGTTAATTGATTATTACTGCTATTTTACATGACAGTACAACGTATTGTTACATTTTTCTTACTAATTTTTAGAGATCAAATATTAATTTTAAAAACTGAATATGATTCGTTTTAAAAAAAAATACATAAAGAGCGTGAAATAAATAAATAAAGCATAAACAGAAATAAGTTAAAATCTGAACAGATTGTGCATCCCATTAGCTCAATTGATGCATCGCAGCTACTGTAAGTTAATTGAAAAAGAAATCCATATAAGAACAATGGCCATGAAAATATATTACATAGACATTTATATATTATATAATACATAGATAACACAGTTATCCAAACAATACTTACATGCTTGTACAACTCAAGCATACACATATGCATGAACCAAGTACAGAATACCAGTTCTCTTTCCAGCTTTGAGGCATGAAATTAAAATAAACTCCAGAACTGCACCCAATAATAGAAGGAAAACAAACTCTTAATGCTATATTATACAATAAACCCCTTTGTAAACACAGTACTTACTAATATAAACAGAACAAGATGGTAAATAACTGCACATTTCCAATTTGCACATTATATGGCAGACCCCTAAAACTTACAGCAGTTATGTTTATTGCATGTACCCATGATATTACTACGTTAAACAACTACATGCATGAACGATGACAAATAAATTATTAAAATATAGATAGTCCTTAAGTTTATAGTGTAATATATGCAAGTGTTGTGGAAGAGAATCGGTCATACACGAGACTGACACTCAGATATTTCAGAGCAACTATTTTTCTGTTGTCTCCAGAGAACTATTTACTAGTAACTTCATTTGCCCACATCAACTTAAACTGTGTTTAGGATAGCTTTTATCGGTTCTTCACAACCTACAATCCTTAACAATCTTGTTCTTGGTGGCGACCCCTCTCATGTTGCCTGTGCCTGATATTAATGCACTGTCTCCATTCCAAAATCCACTAAGTCTGATAACTCTTGCATCTCACGTCGTCTAGCCACCGATATTGAAGTGACTGACACTGTGTTTGTGGAAGTCACCAATCTGTGGATCGTTTCCACAGTAACCAATGTTATTTTCTCTGCAGACGTCGTTTTGTTTACCAAAGCAGTCTTCTTTGCCAGGCAGGCAGCTTTAGCAGGCCTTTTCAGCTACCAATCAATAATCCTCATGCTCAGGATCTTGACAAACAGCATCTTGGGCCAGAAATTAGCTCAAATATCTTTCTTTGGGGACTTCTTTTCCGGAATTTATCTTCCTTCTCTGCTGCCTAACAGTATAGTTAATGATATAAACGAAATAGAGTCGTAACAGGGTTTAACTTGAGGTTTAGCTACAAAGGAGGTAACTGAATGTTTGGCAAATTTTTGGATGTCTTTGGTTACCTTCGTATGCTTCTAGAGTTGTACTAAAACTTGGTTTTCTTAGTATTTTCCACTCCCACATTTTCTAATGGTGAGACAGGATAAAGATAAAGGATTCATGTTTATAAGCATAGGAGCTGTAGGGTCATTGATAGCACTGACAAATTTAATTGTTAGTAGAAACTTCATTTATACTTCATATATTGACGGAGTATAACTTAAGTTTGTTTTATCCTCTATCTCATACTATGACGTCTGAACCACTTTTTTAAGAAAGATAGCAGTTGAAAATGATGAAACAAAGTGACCAGTATGAAAATTATTGGTCTTATATGGCTGTGATAGGATACGAATCCAAGTTTTAGCATAGGGTGGAACTAATATAATTCAAAATCAATCAAATTCACTCAATCATGTTTCCCTGTAGCTGAAAATACATAGTTGATTTCAAGTTCATACTTCAATTCTAAAAGCAAAATTATGCAGAAGCTAGTATACAAACTTCTATACTGCAACAAAACTACCTCTTACTATCACATGTGGTTTGACAATTACAATTGCCCAAGTACTGTTCTCCCTGTTGATTAATTATAATTTACTGTAGCACTACTGATATTGCACCAGCTGTATATAATACATGGAATGCCTCAGCTGTTCTGTATTTTTCTGACCTGATTGTATATTCATCATTAATAAAATATTCTGGTTTAATACCATATTTATCATTAATGATATATTCTACTGTCATTCTTTGTTTGTAATTAAACATAACTACAAACTAATAACTAAATATAACTATTTAGTTTTAATAAACTAAAAACATAACTAATGGGTTATCTGTTAGTGTATCGAAACCCGTTTTCTAGCGTTATAAATGCGCAGACTTACCGCTGTGCCACTGAAGGCTATTGTCGTTAATGAGATATAATCTCCATTCTATGTTTACCAGTAAGGACACATTGTCATATTCATTCCATATTTATCGTTAATGAGTTGTTCTTGTGAAATACGATACTCCAGGTTAATTCTGTATTTAACATTAATGAGATATTTTGTATTAATTCTTTATTTGTCATTAATAAATATATTCTGATGTAATTACGATAACGTTTTTGTGTGGATATAGTTGCAAAAGGTAAAGCTGAGTAATATGACTCTAATTCGTTCTGTTATACCTAACTTGAGGAAAATATATATGTAATACTTTGTAACAAAAGATTATTTTCAAAATTTGTATGAATACTGAATATTTTGTTTTATCTAATGACAAACTACACGTACTTTCCCAAACGCCCCCCCCCCTCAGTAGCTCAACGGTAAGTCCCTGGATTTATGACGTTAAAAATAAGGTTTCGATACCCGTGCTAGGCACAACACGAGCAGCCCACTGTGTAGTTTTGCGCTTCGCAAAAAACAAACAAATTTTCACAAATAAACTTCCGGCAATGTGGGAGTTGGCTAGAATTTGTTTCTAAAATATTTCTTCATACACGTACTTTTTCAGTCAGATATTCAAAGAGTGAATTAAGCTATTTGACTGGTAGGAAGTTTAAACAAATAAAGTACTTGTATATATATACAGACATATTTCGGTTATCTTAAAAACTGCATAGTTTATAGATGGTTCTTCTGAAATCAGAATGATAAGATCTTCATGCCATAGCACCTGTATTTGAAAATAAATTATTTTGAGAAATATACAAATATTTATAGCGTACAATTCCATTTGATAGCTCCGAAGGTAAGGGGCATAACTTTATTTTAGCTTTTTGTCCAAAAATTCATCTCCTAATTGCTACGTTATTTCTCTTATTCTAGCCATAATAATTTAAAGGTTGATATAGTCACCTTGGGCTATCCTTTTCAAGCTGGTAATTTGTCGATGTATCACTTTTGTTTAACTCATCATACATAACATAGTAATGGCCAAAACAGGAAAATATTGGACAACGCTTTCATCATTGTGTGTATTTTCAAATTATGTATTATCTGCTTCCTGATCTAGCCTACGTTTCAGATACTCTGCAGTGATGTATGGCTTCAGCTTATCTAAGTGTTCTATGCACATTCACGTGTCATATAACTGCTGAAGTTTGTAATTTCGGGGTTTGAGCTGTCATAGTGCGAGATAACATCCCAAAGGTTAATGTACTACCAGTTTATCCCAAAACCGTACTCAGTGTCCTTGAACTGTTATTATTTCACCATATTTCTACGTGTGTCTTTCTGCCATCTTTTGCTAACTGTTGAGATGAAATTTTTTGTGAGCTAGTTGATATGGACTTCAGCTACTCCACATACTCTTGCAGACGCTCATGAATATCTGCAGTTGGTGGAATTCTCTGCGTGGTATCTACTGAGTGTGTAACCTCTCCTTCAAACATTAATTCTCTGCGTGGTATCTACTGAGTGTGTAACCTCTCCTTCAAACATTAATTCCCTGCGTGGTATCTACTGAGTGTGTAACCTCTCCTTCAAACATTAATTCTCTGCGTGGTATCTACTGAGTGTGTAACCTCTTCTTCAAACATTAATTCTATGCGTGGTATCTACTGGGTGTGTAACCTCTCCTTCAAACATTAAAATTGTTGCACCGTTGCATGATTTGTCATCATTGCATATGGCTAGTGATCAACTCAGTCAATTCAACATGAGTCTACAAAATGGAAAACCTCATATTTTAATCTTTGGAATGAATTCATCTCAGTTCTGGCTCTGGAGTTGTGTGAGTCATAGCAATGGTATTTTTTTTTCTCTTTCATGCCTCTAATTACTTGTACAATTGTCTTCTGTGTGCTTCTGTTACATTCACCAGCATGAACAGCATGAAGCACCCATAGTCTTCTGCCTGTTCCACAATATGTCACAAACATGCCATTTCCTGACCAAGCCACTTATAGGGATGCTGGAAGCCAATAGATGTGCTATACAGACCTCCCAAGTTGGTTTCAGCGTATATGTGATCACCAAACTCTTGGTGGCGTCTCTGATCTGCGCCTTTTTATTTGTGCAACATATGTATGTATAACTATAACCCACATTATTAGCCACTTGGGATAATATAAAATGTATGTCAGTCATCTCAGTGGGTGTTCAAAACAAGAAGATCTGGAAAACGTAACAGAGTATTACTGAAAACTCAGAAGCTCTTACTCCATCAGAGGTCCTCTGATCCTACCTAAAATCAGCACCTCTTCCTCTTTGCTATATATCATCAAATATAGACCCCCACCATATAATTTATTCGTTTACCATTTTAACGCAAAGCTACTCAAGGAATTTATAATCGTAGCCATCCCTCATTTGGAAATGATAGACTACACGGAAGGCAGCTAGTCAACAGCACCCACTACCATTTCTTGGGCTATTCCTGTCTGACCAAATAGTAGAATATAATCATAACTCTTATAGCGCACTTATAGCCCCAAAGTGCGGGGGCTTGTTTTTGCGGTAAAAGGACATTAAACATAAACCCATGGGCACGCTAACCATTAGGTCACTCCTGGTCCTTCTCAGCTGGAACTTCACATAAACCAAGAGAAAGAGAGAGATCTTGGTCATTGTAGAGGAGTTCAGTCGAGGTAGTATTGTAATATTCTGGAAATCATAACATAGAGAACACACACTAGAATACGAGATCCAAAGATTTAACTTGAACAGGAGTAAAGATCTGTCGACAAGCTTTGGTGCAAAATATAAATAAAGAATCACTTTATTAACATAACACAAAAATGAAAATAAAAGTAAAAAATAAATACATAAAAATTGGTTAAACTAAATATAAAAAAATTCAACTTGGGGCATGATGTTGAGTAAAACAAAAAACGCAGCCTGGCTAACTAATAAATGAATATTTGCTGTAAAATTCTCATCAATGCTATAAGTGTAGCTACAAGTTTGGCAGCCAATTTTGATTTCATTCCTTTAAGTCGCCCGCTTAGTCCTTTTTTGGCCTCACTTTTTTCACACCTAATATCTTTTTGATTAGATATCATGACTTTTTGTCAATACACACCAACAAACCACAGCAAGTAAGAAAGTGACACTCAATAGTAACCCATAATAGCTTTAGGATCGCAACCCTATTATTCGAACAGACCTATACTTTACAGAACTAACCAGATTCTTTCAAATATATGATGGTGGTTTTCCTCTCTAAGACAATGCTAACAGCTTCCTTTATAGCAACGCCATGGAATGTAGATTAACAGTTTCTTGTCATCACTCCCATGCAATCGGTACAGCCGTATCAAATATCATTATTTATGCTAATTGCTTAAGCTAATATTGCGTGACGCTAAACGCTCTTTAATTAGGAAAATTTCATAAAAATTAGTAAATTAATGCTTAAAAGTTGGCAATAAATAATGAATAATAACCGTCCACCCGTATGATTCTTTTGAAAACTAGAGCTGGAAACTGTTTATCTAGTTTGCTTGGCCTAACCAATACTTATGTATCTGCACGTCCTTTCACCTTATAGTTTTGCTGCTCTAAATCAGCCGAATGACAAAAAAACTAGAAATGGTCCACTTTTCTCTTAGGTGAAGCTGTAGGGAAAATGTTAGAGCGATAGTTCACGTGACTTTTTGCGTAGGTGTGCGCAAAACGTTTCGTCAAATTTGAGTGGTTTTTGTTAAATTACTTTGACCTGTGGATTAAATTTACACCAAATGAGAATCCTAATTGTAGGATAAAAAGTTCTATCAGTGTACCAAATTTGAAAAGAAATCCATGAAAGTTAAGTATGTTTTTCTATCAAATAAAGTTCCCGTACTTTTGGTGGGGATATTATATTTCAAGTATTTCTTAATGGATTGTCTTGCAATTTGATATGTGAATTAAGAGTCCAGGAGAGCATATCCATTGAAAATATGTGACAGTTTGGATAACCACAGTCCGAGATACAGAAGGTAGAAAATCGCTAAACTATTACTTCTGTTAATAAAACACAGTGTGTCCTCAGCAGATTGTTAGGCCGCATGACACAGTACATAGCACTAAAACATTTTAATAAGCGAAAATAAATTAAATCTTTCCTGATATAAGTCACATCTTGAGTTAACGGGAACAGTGTTCAGTGATATTTTGAAGGTTTAAGAAGTCCACATATACACCTACAGAAATACAACATATTATAGCTTTTCTTACGTTGAGATCAAAATTCAGCTAAGCTATCTTGTAATAAGTATCACAATAATGAACCTAAAATGAATATCGTCTTTTTTACAATTCTGTTATACTTAAAATGTATTTAGTTTTCTTAAGAAGCGAAAATCTGATGGCTTAGGAGAGTCTTTCAAATACAGTAAGTATACTGCCCATAAACTTTAGCATGTTCAGATGACAGACGTGACTAAGGTGTACCAACTCAACTTCTACTTCCTATTTATTCATACATTGTAAAAGAATTGTTCTAGAATTACAGAAGCACTTGGCATTTAAATGATTTACGGACCGTTTAATAAAACAATAACCAATTAATCTAGCTCACTTAACTAGGTTATAAAACGCATTTATGCAAAATGTTTTTTAAAAAAGCTTTCCTGAAATAAAATACGGAATGTAGGAGACAACCTGTCTGAAATTACAGCCCCCCCCCCCAGTAGCACAGCTGTATGTCTGCGTATTTTTTTACTGCTAGAAATCGGGTTTCGATACCCGTGGTGGGCAGAGTACAGATAGCCTTTTCTTTAGCTATGCGCTTAATAACAAAAACAACAACAGCAATATTAAATTACAAAATAAGTTACCTTCACCTAAGGAAACTCTTGTTTAGGAATATTATAAAATAATGTACAATAAAATAGTTTGATGTGTCCAATGTTACAAATGAACCATTGGCATGACAAGGATGCCGTTTGACACTAAATTAAGGAAAACTTGGGAGCAGCAAATTTCTAGCCATCAAGAAGTATTCTGATTGGGCTATTTATTTATTGTAGTTATTGTGTTAAAGTAAAATTACAGACAAGAACTTCAGATTGTGTTATATTTTGTTCTTCTTTTCAAGGAAGGGCACTCAAAATTGTTTTCGAATGTATTTTGTTTGTTTTAGAACATTGGGCTATCTGCTGTGTTCATCTCGGGGAATCGTACCCCAGATTTTAGCGTTGTAAGTCCTTAGACTTACCACTGTGCCACTAGGGGTAAGTTATTTGGATAGAACACTCGCGACCTAAATGCTGTAAACAAATATTTGAAAAGTTCTTGTCGAAACGGGTTTTCACATATTTTTGTGGGTACGTAATCGTCTTCATACGGTGAAAACAAACGGTATTTTATTCTATGTCGACTACTATGCCGTCTGAATTTATATAATCATCATAAAGGTATATGCGTCATGTACTGTACTGGGATATTTTTACTTGTTTTACAACCTGTTTCATGACATACCTCAATTTATCTGTTATAGTATCATAAAACTGGGAATTACTATATGAATTTGGCGAGTATGGTGTGTTACACGCTATCATCTTTCACTACAACAACAGATAAAACCAAACACTAAAACTTTACAACAATAATATTTAATCAGTTAAGAAAAATTTTAAGTCAAAAACTCTGTGCATTACGCAAATTTTCATTCGACTTGCTCTGAATACAACATTGGTGCTGTTTGAATACATCACTTTGATTTAACATCACTCGAGAGAGCAAGCTTTTGTCTTTTTTTTTTTCCTGTTCGTCAGTGAAAATATTAGTTTAAGGAGCATCTGTTGTACGTTTTTGTCACACGTGGCTGTAATATTTACGTTTTTTTTTTAGACATGGGACTTTCTTTAAATCAAACTTGAAATTCACTTTTCTTAGTGCAAAGCTAGAAAATGGTGAAATTCTGAAAAACGTTTTATAAAATAACCCATAAAGTTTATGACTAAGGAATATTCTATAACGTGTAAGTAAAGTCAGAAAAATGTTATTATGTCCCATTTAAGAACAACAGTCGCAAATTAAATTTTAAGTGCCATTTTCAGAATAACTGATACAAAAATAATTCAGCTTATATAAACATTTTAATAAAGATAAAAAGTTTCAGTTTAAAGATTTTACAAAATATGATTTTACAGAGCTGTTTTTTCCAGAAAGAATAAAACTATCAAATACCTAGGACTTTAAATTCATTATTTTACATTTTACATACGTAACTCAGTGAAAGTGGCCTCTTTATAGAATAACTCAGTTTCTAAAGTGACTTACCATCTTTGTATACCACTGTGTTTCTATACATTTCCAAGATGGTTCAGCATGAAGTCTAGATATTGTAAACTACTATAAACAGACGTTATATATCCTAAGTAGTCTAATAACCACATGAACAAATAGAAATAGATAGATTTCAAGATGCCACAATAATTATGATAAAAAAATAAATTCTTATAAAAAGAGAGTGTAATACAATATCACCTACATTTTTACTCAACGGTAGAATGATTTGATTGTGCTATATGTGTGATGTTGTATGTTGTTTTTTTAATTAATTAAGCAATGTAACTACTTTTATCTATCTATTTACTAATTCTACTACTTGACCTGTGGTCATCGCTTATTTGATGCTTTATTTTTAGGCTCGTTTTAGTGTTTCATTTTTCTTATTATATATATATATTGAAATTATAGATTCTTTAAAAATCTGAAAACGTAAATAAGTAGTCCAAACTCCAACTACGGTAATTTACTTTACAATCGTCTTAATTGCTTTTCATCACTGCCGCTCTTCTTTCTCTTCGTTGGTTATTGCTATTTTACCAACGGAGATTTTACTTTCGAAACTCAACACATAAAATACTTTTCCGTTTTTCTCTAAGACATCAATTTCTTACTTGATATTTTTCAACCTCAAGGTTAAATAATGACCAAATCAGACACCCCAAGGTTCAGTCATCGCTGAGCTATAACTAGTTTACAATTATCATCCAGCAGAACCCGCTGTTTTAACCGAAAAGCAGGACTGACAGAACCTTTAAAGCACGTGAAGCTGTAACAGTAGCGAGCTCAAATCTTAAACTTCCGAAACCGTAACCCTGCATGTTGACTGATAATCTATGCCCAGCCTTATGAAGCCCCAAACATTCAGAATATGTTTCTTGAAATATTAGGCAAAAGTATATGCTCTATAATATTTTCAACTTAAATAAGTATAATATATATATATATATACATATATATTCAGGAATGCATTCATTTTTGTTTTATCGCCCCCAGTAGCACAGCGGCATGTCTGCGGACTTACATCACTAGAATCCGGGTTTCGATACCTGTGGTGGGCAGAGCACAGATAGCCCATTGTGTAGCTTTGTGCTTAATTACAAACAAACTTTATTATCATTTCCACTGATGTAAGCGTAAGAAAACAAGATATAAAGACACAAGCAGAGACATCTGCCTTTGTTTGATTCTAAATATCTACAGATATATACGAGCAACTATCTTCTCACAGCTGACTGAAGATTCTGAATGGTATAATTTTACATGTGAGGCGTTGTAGGTTTTAACACTGAAGCAGCTCTTTTTGTTTTTATACGCATGTAACGTTTGCAAATATAGTCTTATCAAAGTTGTATCCTACCGCTAGGTGGGTCCTTTTTTTCACAAATACCTCTCTTACTGAATACATTTCACTTCTCCCACATTGTAGTTTGTACTCTAGTTTCACTTGCTACCGTTTATGTGAGAAATTTTTATGTTTATTGCATCGTTGTTTGAAAAGTTTGTTTCAAATATCAATGAAAATAAAAATGCATTACGTTTTTTGCTTTTAAAATTATTTTTAGAATTAAAGTAACTGTTGTGTAATATTTATAAGTTTGTTTGTTTGTTTTGAATTTCGCGCAAAGCTACACGAGGG
>NW_013665972.1:402029-432567 GCF_000517525.1 Limulus polyphemus | reverse complement strand
AAAAACTTGGAAAGACAACCAAACCCAAACACACAGATGAAGATTTACAATTGTTTTCCTCGTTACAAATAAAAAAAATTAACAATACGCTTTCATAGGCATCATAAAAGTTTTATAGTAAGGGGATCTCACTTTCAAATGTGCTACAACTTCACAACGATTATTTAATGTGGAACTGCAGTTTTTGATACTAAGATTTATTTTTTAGGCGTAATGAGTCAAGGTGTCCGTTTGTCTGAAACAAAACTAAAATGAATAAATTCCACCTAAATTTAGCTAGGGAACTTTGTTTTTAGCAGTTTTAGTAGATGTGATTTTGGCATCAAGATGGTGTTGTTTGTTGATGTTTTTTTAAGAGCGCAAAGCCACACAATGGACTATATGTCCTCTGTCCACCGCGAAGAATCGAGTCTCGAATTTCAGAGTTGTAAGTCTGTATGCTTACAGCTGACCCATTGGAGGACAAATCAAAAAGTAACTAATGGTCTGGGATTCAATCCATTCAGCTAATATTTTTTTTTGTTGTTTTTTCGCTACTGTTTTGTTATTCTAGTATTACACTGGTGATAACGATCTTTTTTCTTTTTTTTTTGCCTGTACTTTTTATCTTTTAACCAGAAGGTCTTTGTCCATACTTGTACTTAACTTATTATTTGGATTTATGTTTCTAAGCTCAACGCAGACGTTTTCTTGTTTCTTCTACTGCAACATCACTTAAAAATAATCATTCTTGTCATCAGAATACTATTGGTTTTAAGTAATTAAATCACACTTTCTGTTTTGTATTTAAGCTTTATAACGAAGTGTAAATTGGCTCCATATTTCTGTACGTAATACATATATACTACAAATCACAAACGCTTTCCATAGAATCAGAGTTGAAAATTGTGTAACAACATGTCAGGCACTCAGTCGCAGATGTCATGATTGTTTGAAAGCTGGTGGAGCCCAATTTGAGCATCTCAAATGATGTAACAGTGTACGTACAATTAATTTGTTGTATGAAATATTAATAAAGATTTTTTACTGGTTTGTAGATTCATTTACTATAGCCATGTGGTTTCTTTTTTTTTTAGTCACCCTGTATATATGTTTGTATAAACACAGAGACAAACATGGTTAATGATTATTCATTTTTATTATTACTAATAGTTACTATAGTTTTCACTGCAATAACATTTCCAACTAGCATATCAAATAACCTACTAGCAGCTAAATTAAACGGATAATGAAAGAAAAGTATTCTGAACACACATGTAGGAATGTAAATACTTCGTACATTCAAAATATTTAGTATTACTTTTCCGCTTTAAACTCCTATCAACTTCAAAGCAAAATATACAAAAGTTCATACAGTGATGATCAGAGGACAATAGGGAAACTACAGCCAGTTCATTCACGTACGTACACGTAATGTAGACGACCGGTCATTCGCGATCAATATTCAATATGAGACGACCGTGGGCCTGCCTCTGATCGGTCTCTTGCATGAGGGACATAAAATGAATGTTTCAGTAGGCTCCGATTGCTACACGAGCCCCGTACTGTACATACCCTCTGCCAGCTTTCAAATAGCCTCGTAATGTTTACTCAATCTACGCGAGAGATGTTTGGGAAAAGCTGCACATTTTGAAATATTTTCTAGTTGCTGCTAAAATGCGAAGTTACTCGACTAAACAAATCAACAGCTCTGAGAAAATTTCCATTGCTGATCCCTGTTTTTTGCACTGTTATATTTATTTATTTACTGATGATAATAATAAATCAGATTACTCAGTTCTCTTGATTATTTGGACTCTGTGCTTGCTCAATCAATCAAGAGCTGAAATATTTGTTTGTTTGTTTGCAATTAAGCACAGAGATACACAATGGGTTATCTGTGCTCTACCCACCACGGGTATCGAACCCCGGTTTCTAGCGTTGTAAGTCCGCAGACATACCGCTGTGACACTAGGGGGCGAACTGAAATAAACAGAGATAGACTGATAACTCTAATTGTGTAAGAGTATACTATATACATAAAGTAAAATGTCTTTCGGCATCAATAAGAAAATACCCCAAATTAAGGAAGTCATTTACGGAATATTACTTCGACATGTTCTCTATCGATGTATATTGGATTTACTGAGAAAAGTATACAAAACACACAAAATTCTAATTGTAGAGATCTGTAAAAACTTACCTTCTGTAACAAAACCCATGTGCATACAGAGATACGTTGATTATCCTCCGGAACGTGCTACCTCAAAAACTTAAAAACCAAGGTTCCTAATTTCTTTACCGTGATAGCAGTATCCTTTACGGTCAACCACAGAATCGGGGAAAATTTGCACTGTATACCACACGTGTTTACACTAAGCGCAAAAAAAATATACAAAAAATCAATATTACGAGAACAAACTCCAGTGGAGGGGCCCTTGCTTAGTTTAAGAAATTGTCCGGTGCTCAGTGGGTTTATTTCGGGCCCCCTACGTGCCGTGTGAATCGTATCGATGCTTGTAGTAGCCTCCCTCACTAAACTTACGTATAGACCTCGTAAACCTAAACTAAAGTACTACCTGACTCGGATAGCCTTCTGCACAGGCTGGTCAACCTAACTTGTCCAATTAATCAGTGGCCCCTGGGCATCTCGTAAGGTTAGACGTCTCTCACACGCAAGGGCACTGCAGTACAGAAGATAAGATAGAGAGAGAAGAGGAAGGGGCCATACCACCCTCGTTTACTCTCTGCTGGGATTCCAAGCAGGCGAAACTAGTGTACGTTTATTTCTTCACTCTTTGTTCGTACAGACTTATCAGGAGAAAATCAGCAGATTTGGTCTTTAAAAATAGCATAAAAAGTGTGACGTTACCCAAGATCGATAAGCTCCCGTTATCTGTAATTCTCTATTGTCTCACGATTTCGATCACGTGATTAACAGCGCAAAGTGAGATTAACTTTTGCAGCAAGAAATTTTCGTAATGCTCCTTTAAAAAGTAAGTTTTTCTTACACGAGTTAGGGTCTACTTTCTTGGAATCATTCACAAAACAATTATTCCAAATACGTTAATCTCTCGGTAAAATGATGGGTTGCAGATTAACACGGGTTAATTTCAAGACATAACTGCAAAACCAAGAGTTATGCCACATTTCAGTAAGTTATGGATTTTAAGGATTCAGAACACAGCTAAAATGGAATAGAAAAAATATCAAATAAAAGAACGTTTCGCCACTGTTTACGTAACATCATCAGGTACTTTGCACAAATAACATGACAATTAAATACACCCACTGGTGACGTCACAAACATAACCTTGATATTAACATAGGTATAAACTTACTCCTTGTGTTTTATTTATTATAGGTTTGTATTCCTTTATTTGAACAGTTTCCTTTGTTTTTACGTTTACTAACATTAGGTTCTCGACAAATAATTTAACAGTTTTATTTTCACAACAATGTTCTGTATTTTTAAAATGATGAATTATAAAAACGTTATTGGCTATAGCCAAATATAATTGCAGTTCATACGATGAGCTGGATAAGGAAGCACATTATCTGGAAAGGAATGATTATCCTATTAGTGTGGTTAAAAATACTTAAAAACTGATAGGTTGACAGAAAAAACATTCTTATGTGATTTGGTTTTATTGAGTATTTCTGTATGTGTTTGGCTTATAAAATAATAATAATAAAAAGACTGTTGAAAGATATAGAAAGGTTGTATAAACTTCCAATTATAGGCAATTTATTTAGCAGGAAAAAGTTGAATACAATATTAAAAAAACATGGAACTAAGCCAACTATAGTTGAGAAAGAAGTAGTTTATCGTGTAGAATGAATGGACTGTAATAATCTGTATATAGGGGAGACTGGTAGAAATTTAAGTATTAGAATAGTGGAACAATGACGTACTTCGTCACATGTCTACCAACATTTTAAAAATACAGAACATTGTTGTGAATATAAAACTGTTAAATTATCTGTCGAAAATCTAATGTTAGCAGATGTAAAATAAAGGAAACTGTTGAAATAAAGGAATACAAACCTGTAATAAATAAATAAAACACAAGGAGTATGTTTATACTTATGCTAATATAAAGATTATGTTCGTGACGTCACCAATGGGTGTATTTAATTGTCGTGTTTAGTTGTGCTAAGTACCTGATAATGTTACGTAAATAGTGGCGTAAAGTTGTTTCATTTGATATTTTTTATATTCCATTTTAGTTAAAGACTAGAGGGAAGGCATGTAGTCATCATCACCCACTGCCAACTCTTGGGGTACTCTTTTACCAACGAATAGTGGAATTAACGTCACATTATAACGCCCCCACGGCTGAAAGAGCGAGAATGTTTGGTGGAATGGGTATTCGAACCCGCGACCCTTAGATTGCGAGTCAAACGCCCAAACCACCTGGCCATGCCGGGCCTTTTATAGACGTAAAAGCACATATTATGTGGTGGAACTTATTTTTCTGCAAACATTATTGAGTATCAAACATCAAGGAAAAAACAATAACATCAAGAGCATTTATTTTTATGCTTCACATGTGTACATTTCCCTGGATATTTTCTTCTTTTACTGCAGGGATTTCGACGTAACCAAACAATTATATATATATATATATATAAACACCCAAACATTTCTTTCTTTCTTTCCTTTTTTGTGAAACTTATACTTGTACATATATCACTTAGAAATTGTCCTCCTGGTGGTAAATACAAGTAACTTAGTACAAGCAGGTGTCCTTGTATGTAGTTATATCCGTGAGAACTACAGAATTAATCAATGGAATGACACTTTGACCAGTAGATTCCTTACACTAACAACTTTGATTTAGCCTTAGAGTGATTATGTACAGCAACAAATTATTTCTGTGGACTTACAATAAATATACTGTAAGTATATATATATCGATCTTACAATAGATATACTGTAAGTATATATATATCGATCTCACAATAGATATTTTGTTAAAAAGTTGTAAGTATAGTTTACTTACTTTAAAAACAATGAAAATTACAAAATACTTTCACATATATATAACACAAATATATTATAATCAACTTGTATATTATATTTAATATACCACATAGGTATGATTCCCCATGTATGAACAGTTTAAAAGATAAATACAACAAATAACGACATACTCACTTCACGACGTAGTGTCGACTGCAAAACGTTGAATAACGCAATTAATCTGTTTGCGAAGTTTCTGTCAGTTCATGTCTTTAAATATACAGCTACAGTCAGTTTCAGAATATATATACACAGTGTAAATATATTATGTTCTCTTATCTGCACATTACGATGTTGGCGCTATCTATCGGAATATTCAATATCTATCTGTGTTTTACATTCAGCTCCAAGACAGTATCTTAATATTCTATACATTTTGTCAGTGTAACAGAATATCAAACAAAAATTACTTCAAGTTTAAACTATAACAGCAACATACACCACCAAACGGGAGAATGCTATTCGTCTCATCAATGAAACGCCTATGATGAAGCCAAACTTCACACAACCGTCAGTCTACAGCCGACGCCACTGTAACTTACATCATATTCGCTGCATCATTTTGACTAAATTATTTTGCAGGTCAGAATCTTGAAACGTAATACCCCTATTGAAGGTCTTTTAAACAGGTTGTCATAAGATTGAGAATTTTTTACTATATCTTTCTCAAAAGCTACATTTATATAACTGTGTGCATTACCTTCTGGTTTAAAAGGGAAAAAAACAACAATACATTTGTTATACAGGAAGGATATTTGTTTCATAGCCATTTTTGTAATGTGTTTAAAAGTATGTATTAAATTATTTTGCTTCCTTGTTGCGACAACATAGAAATACTGTTGAAATTTATTAATTTTACCCTAGAAGTATGTTTAATAAAACAGCAGATTCGAAGATAAACTTAGTAATCTTAGAAGTAATATGGAGCGTAATCACACATGTAAAAACAATAAACGGTAAATACACAAAGAATCCCTGTCAGAGGATAATTTTCCAAATTTACAGGCCTATTAAAAGCTTTAGCAGCATTTAATTTTCTAAATCTTATATTATCATATATAACGCTTATCATTTTACGCAATATCAGTTAAAGTCATTATGATTTTCACAAGTTTAATAGTAGTAGTTCCACAGATAATAACGTGATAATTACATGATAAATTTGGTGGTTGTTGTTTTTGGGTTTAAGTATAGTTGTCTTTTAAAACCATGTTGATTATGCTTCAATAATTCAATGTCACAAGTTATTTACAAATTAAAGTTTACTTTTCAACAATAAAATACTATATTGCAATGATTGGTCTTACTTTTAGTAGAGAAGTTATCACATGGTCAAAACGAAGTTAGGTTGAATAATTGGTCAGTTTATTCACTGGTAACTTAGTCATGATTGTAAATGAACACTCTTAATCTGAGAAAACCAGACCCGAGGCTTTGTTATCGATTGTTAGTTTGTTTGTTTGTTTTTGAATTTCGCGCAAAGCTACACGAGGGCTATCTGCGCTAGCCGTCCCTAATTTAGCAGTGTAAGACTAGAGGGAAGGCAGCTAGTCATCACCACCCACCGCCAACTCTTGGGCTACTCTTTTACCAACGAATAGTGGGATTGACCGTCACATTATAACGCTCCCACGGCTGAAAGGGCGAGCCTGTTTGGTGGGACGGGGATGTGAACCCGCGACCCGCATTATATTTATAAGTATAAATAACTATACTGATAACTTTGTTATTTTTTTATATACAACCTGAACGATATCTCCAAGCTCAGACATAGTGACCCCTAATATAAAACTTCTGATAGAAAGGTGTTCAGCCAGCACTACCCGCCGCCTATGCAACTACTCTGAACAAAATAGAAAAATTAATAGTCCCAGTTCTTACGCCCATTGCTAAAAGTCCGAAGAATGTTCAGCTATTATCACGGCTTGAACCTTGAACCTTCCAATAAAAAAAAAAAACTGGCACGCTAACCAATAGGCCATAGCAGGTCATATAACTTTGAAAACAAACAAAAAAGCCATCTCACGGTACTGACAGCTGCTTCTTCGACGCAACACGAATTTCTGGTATGTTCAATATCTAAGCAGCTGACAAAAATAAGCACGAATGAACTTCAAATTGTTATTATATGTATAACTGGAATACCCTAAAAATATTACACTTCTTTAACTAAGTATGTGTAACTAGTTATACGTAAAGTAAAACTAACATTTACTTCATGGCAGCTAAAATTCACGAATTATTACGTATTAATAGTAAATTTAAAATAAAATCATTTCAGAAGAAAGTAATGAAATGAAATTAATTAATCTAGAGATGATTATATAGAAATGTATTTTTAGTCTAATTTACAAGTTCTAGTAATAAAAAGCTACGGAGTGAAACAAAAAGTGCGCAACAATGGAATTTCACATTAACATGAAGAGATGGAAGAATAGAGGAAACTGTATAACTGCTGTAAAACATTACATGTGTAATTCCTTACTTCAGGAAACTCAAGTAAGAAGGAGTTGCAAAATATTTATTTAAGTTTGTTGCTTTGGCGCCATCACTCAAAACTGTTGTGCGCTTCATGTCAATTATAAATATGTGTGTATACATGTTATGAACATGCTCTATGTATTTCTAGTATTCTGATGAATCTCTAAAGTACCATAATTTCGTATAAAAGCCATCTGGTGACGAAAATATCATCCAATTATTCCCTTTTCTGGAATAATTCTCAAGCAATATGCAAGTTTTAAGATATGTTTATTCAAATTCAAGCAACATAAGGTGGAGAATATTGAGATAAATTTACATCTCTCAATATAATTTATGTTCTTTTGCCTTATTAATATTATTACGGACTTCTGACCAAAAGTAAAAAAAAAGTTTGTAAATTAATGAAGACAAACCTATATAACAAACAGATTAGAAATACTTAGTGTCATAAATTAACACGCTAGAAATTAAAACCCATAATGATCAAACTGCAACGATGTATCAGCTGCATAATCTCGGTTAAAGATATTTTCAGCTTTATATGTCAATTCAGTAATACACGTCTTTAGACACAGGTTTAATATCAGGTTGAAGTTTGAATTCCAAACGAAAATTACGGCTACTTTTCTCGTCCACATAGAGTTTGAGATATTGTTGCACTGGTTATTGTTTTCTTCCTTTCCAAGAGCTCTACAAATATTGTTAAACAAATGTCACTAAGAATGTGGCACTAAAAAATTAACGTGAAAAAAAAACGTTTTCGCAAGATCAACAAGGACAGTCTTCTAGGTCACAAGAACCCCTGCATCAGCGTGTAGTTAAACTGCTGACAATCTCAGTGCTGCAGGCTATGGCTGAATTCGCTTACGTTTGATGAGTCACGCTGTGATGATTTTTGTTTTCGCTACATATAACTCTAAAACTGCTAAACTGATCAGACAGGAACGTGGGATGTAAATGAGAAGCTACCACCGAGTAAGTACGTAATTGATCGTATTAAGTAGCACTCGAAGAAATGTAGAAAGCAATGAGTTTCCGTCTTGAAAATAACGTTTTGTTTGACCGACTTTTATGAAATTAAGTATGAGAATATTTATTCATCCACAGATGAGTGTTTATAACGCTTAATGTACTTTAAAGGTACCGAACGTTTGAAGAAAGTTGAGTTCGAAGTTTTCTCATTTACTAACGTCAGATAAGAAGAACAAAATGTCCATGTGAATTAGCTAAGGCCTTAATTTAACCACTATATTTTCTAGATAGCTTTATATTCAAGACTCAGTGTCTTAGGTTCTCTTTGGATAATTTCTGCAGAAATGGCTTGGAAGAATCTCTACAGTCCAACCATATCTTTCACCCAGCTTCTCTCTCTCCTTGCCCAACATCTGTTATATATACGTGTGTAATATGTTTGTCTGTTTTAGAATTTTTTCATAGAAATACACAAAGACTATCTGCGCATAACCATCCCAAGTGTTGAGCTCATAGGCTAGCGCGAAGGCAGCTGCACAGCAACATCCACTTTTTCTGACCAAATAGTAAGATTTGACCGTCACTCTTATATATACCCACAGCTACAAACGTTAAACATCTGACCTATATGCTATCAGTTTAAAATCAGCGTAAGACATAGCGAAACGTTCTTCTCTCTGGGTGAAAGTTGATTTTTTTATTAAACCCGAAAGACAGTAATGTCTTTCAGGCTTAATAAAAAGAAATTCACACTACAAGAGTGTACAAAATTTTGCTATTCATATCAGTAAATTATGTTAATTCATCAGGTGTTAATTTTCTAGAATAACCAGTGTGAAACCACCCTTAAATCTGAACTGTTGCTAAAAGTCTGTCAGTTCAATTTGTTTAATGCTGTAATATAAGTACTTCTGAATAGGAATTTGAAATTGTCTTTCAGTAAAGTAGGTCTTTTATGCTGTTATGTATTTCCTAAATATCTTAAAAAGAAATAAATCAGTAAAAATACATCTAACTATACGATGTACTTGAAGTATATTCATGTTCTAAATCTGATGTTGTTTATAAAGGAACTCCGAAACTTTCAGGGTAACTGTGTAATTACGACAAGCTTGAAAATAATAATCTAAGCTTATCTTTTGAATACACGTTCTAACTAATACGGGGGTTATAAGCTTTTCCAATGAGCACTGCTTACTAGAAGACAACATTGAACGTTCGAAACGTTATACATGCATATATTATTATTATTGCCCTATAAATTCTTGTTGAGTTTATGAATTATCTTCAATTATCTAACTTCTATTTTCTACCCTATCAATTGTGTTTCGAATGGATGTATTTATTTAAGAAGTACGTTAAAACGGGATATCTCGTTAACTATGCTCTTTTTTAAACAGTTAAGTGTCATTCTGAAACAGGATAAGCTAATAATTTATAAGTCCAATACTTCTAGCATACAAAATTTGGATGTAGATAAAAATATCCGTTTAACTGGTGAGCAGACAGACAAGTCACAAAATCTATAATATGAGTGTCTTTTTCTACACTTATAAATTATGATGATTATATTCTCCTAACAAAAGATATGGTCCTTCGTTATCCACTCATACCATATCAGTATCGATAACTAGTTTAATGTGGGTTACCTCTTAAACTATAGTGTTTTCTGGTTTCAAACAATAAGTTTAAACTTGAACTTTATCCCACATTTTCAATGTACTTAGTTCTAAGATGTTCGTATTTATCTTACGCATCACGATAAAATGCATACATCTAACTATACGTTTTGTTTGGAAATACACATTATATAAACTACTGACAAATGCACCCTCGCCTTGCGCGGCATTTATTTCGTTCGCTTCAGGAAGAAGGAAACTCGATGTACGTGTGTGTCGTTCTCCATGTAGGTCTACTAAATACGTGCGTTCAGCTCACTCGGAATTAAATGTCACTTTCGTTTAACGTCGATTTCACTTAGTAAGCATCAAAATAGCTGTTTAACTCAAATCCTTAATCAGATTATTCACTCTGTTTAAGTTTGATCTTTGGAGGTTCCACCTGAATTCCTCTACCAAGTTTCATCGAAACTGGTTTAGCTAGTTCCTCACAACAAGACATCAGACACATATTAACTCTGATTTATATATATTATACAGAGAAGTATTTCACGGTCAAACTCTTCCTCAACCAAATAACTCACAAAACTGAAATCATGACGAATTTCTTGAACGCCATGTATTTACATAACACATTTAATAAATCGATTTTGATCGCTATTACAACGCATGAAACATTTTAGGTTGTGAGAATTAAGGTCTGTTTGGATCAATTTCACTAAAAAAATATCACATTTGAAAGAAAAAATAGAACGAGATATGTAATAACAAAAATGCTGTCCTTTTAACATTGTAAATTGGAGAACAGCACCTTGTGGATCTAGGGATATTGTTCTATTCCTTAATCAATACAGTTCCAAGCTCTTTGTATCACATAGAGTGTAGTTACAGCAATAATGTGCACAGTCTTAACAGAGTGTTGCATGAAAAGATTCAGCCTACCACTAACATGTAATAATGTCACATAGTAATAGTGAAGTAATAAACGAAACTAAGGCTATCAGCAGAACAATAGATAAAAAAATATTAAAGCCGTAAACGAAATAGGAGTACTGTCTTCCAATGTAGATAACACGTGCATAATGAGCGAAAACAAACATACGTTTTCATACAAAAACGATTTAAACCTGCACATAAATTCTAACTTACTGTTTTGTATTACATCAAAAGTATTTCAGAGCATCACAAGAGGGTTATCTGCTGTGACCCTCCCAATTCTGATATGATAGGCTAGAGGTAAGGCAGCTAGTCAACACCACCCACCGCCATATGTCTGTTTACTGTTGTGGTGTGTGTACGTATATATTTACACATATGTTATTGTAAGACATCGTTACCTTGTATCTTTAATAAGTATCATACTGTAAATGTAGAAGTAGGTATCATTATTACCAACTACTGTACACTCTTATCTCTTACTATAATGGACGTAGCGTGTATATCAGTATCTACGTATGTAACCAAAACTTCTGCGCCATCTATTGAATGGTGTTACAAACAAATATTCATAAAAAAACATCACACTTTGGGTATTCAAGATTCAGACAGTTAGAAAAAAAACTGTGGTATGTGCAACAACCATTTCTTTATAATAGAACAAAAATTTAAGTAGAAGTACTATCCTCACAACAAGAACACAACTTTCACTAGGACTGTTTACGTGAGGGTTTGATTATATCTTTATTGATGTAATTTTTAATGCAGTACTGAGAAACTGGAGTTCTTAAAAAACTATTATTTTTTCAATAAACGATACCACTTTTGATATATAAAAACATAAAATTTATATTAGTAAAATTTGTGATTTTTTTTAGCTCTGTACATTGAGACATTCTGATGCAATGAGTTGCATAAGACTAAAAAGCACAATCGGAACACTTTTCCTGAACAGTTCCTCACAGAAAAAAAAAATCCTTTTTTTAAAAAGGTTCACTTTTTCTAACTTGTTTCAATGAGGTATGAATACTACGATTAGTAATTAGTAATACAAACAGCCGCTCGTAGGGCGGCGTTTTTGCTAGTATGAGTAACATAGGTGATAAATCTTATATCATACTTTATAAATCAAAACTGAAATCAGTGAAATCATCAATGCACGTGTTGTTTTTGTTCATATCAAAGTCAAAATCACTGCCACTTAAATTATAAGTAACAAATGAAGATTTGATGTTGACGTCATCAGGAGTCTCAGTAATTGTACATCAGAAATTTAAAAAGTAAATTTATGTCTCTTTCAATGACTTCCAGGAAATGCACTGCGAGAAATGATGATTATTTCCGTTTTTCCTGTCTCTTTGTTAAACATTACACATAGAAATTAATCAGTACTAGACGTACATTCTCGAAGCCATACAGCTTCTGAACAGTATAAAACACGAGTTTTCCGTGCATTCAGTGAATGCATTATTCAGCTACTCCACGAGTTACTGAAAGAGCAGTGAGACACGCAGAAGCGTAAACAAAAAGAGGGAGAAAGTGCTACTTTTTGAGGAAAAAGAAAATTAGTAGCTTGGGGTCCGCAGACATGCCACTTAAAAAAATTTGGAAATTTTCACTGAAGAGAGTACATTTTTATGGTGTCTGATGTTAGTTTCAGATCTTTTAAACAGGTTATATACATACATGGGTTCAATTTATGGGATGTAATTGCACTAGCCGCTCCTCCATTCCTACGTGCATGACACATTGAACGTTGAAATGATAATTTTCACTTGTTTTAACCACTCGCACCACAATACAGTTGTGTGTTGTCTGTCAGTCAGTCAGTAGACACTAAAATGGCGTCACATAAAAAGGTTTAACGTTGCAATCTCTACTGTCAGTAAAACGTACGCTTGCCATGAATCACGAGAAGAATTATATACTGTATAAGCTACAACACAGCATGACATATTAACTTCAAAAGCAAGAATATATATATTTGTTACTCTAAATTTTGGTTCTAATTACTCATGAAACAAAACACTTTCGAGGACCATGCGAAAGTACATCTAGTACATACGAGATTTCTAAATAGTTCGCTTATGTTTATAACTTTCTTGTAATAAACTGACATTTTTAGTTGCAGTTTTCGTTGACGAAAAAGTGCGTTACTGAAACTTCCGCGCACTAACAGGATCGAAACTGCACACGTTGCTGCTGATAAATCATTCGTATTAATATTTACATATTATATTTTACTTTAACTCCCAGACACAGTTTTATGGTACATTAATCACCCAAAACCTTACAAGTATTAAGTACCTTATTTTCATCTTCATAATTCCACTTTACATAGCTTAACTTGAATTAAACTAGGTGGATAACGTAATGCATGACGAAACAAAAACTAATTGATGTAACACCACTAAAGTCTCATCGAGCGAAACCTTTAAAAGTGTGTGACGGTATAAATATAAACACACACACACATATTTGTATATATAATCCCATAGAAAATGCAAAATATATTCCATACAAAATGGTTTATGCATCTCTTTTTCATAATGTCTAAGTAAAATAAACCATTAAGTTAAGAATCCCTCACATCTGAAATCTCCCGAAACATCACTTCTCCTTACAACAACAAAAAAGAAGAATGAAACTAACTGTGGATAGTGAACATAGTCATAATACTGTCCGTTAGAAAGAGGTCACAACTCTGGAAAATACTTATCAATATATATATATATATATATTGACTAAAAAAAAAGTTAAACATCAATAGTTGTTCTAAACGCTCTGAAAATGTAATGACAATTCGCTACACGAATATCCTTCACCAGAAAATGTTATGACTATTCGCTACATGAATATCCTTCCCTAGAAAATGTTATGACAATTCGCTACATGAATACCCTTCCCTAGAAAATGTTATGACAATTCGCTACACGAATATCCTTCACCAGAAAATGTTATGACAATTCGCTACACGAATATCCTTCACCAGAAAATGTTATGACTATTCGCTACATGAATATTCTTCCCTAGAAAATGTTATGACAATTCGCTACATGAATATCCTTCCCCAGAAAATGTTGTGACAATTCGCTACACGAACGTCCTTCGTCAGCAAATGTTGTAACGATTCGCTACACGAACGTCCTTCGTCAGAAAATGTTGTCACGTGTTTCTCTATCTCTCTGATAATCTGCAGTGGTAATGCACGTCGAATGGTCTGGAATTCACGGTGAACGAAGTATATATATATATGTGTGTGTGTGTTAAACATGTCGCCCGCGGCGCCACAGCTTTCATCTGCATTATTATATGGTGTATTTATTAGTCTGTCCAGGGTGTAAAATCTAACCCACAGATTTTAGCATTACAAGTCCCCAAACACACACTAACCCACCGGAAAATATTAGCATATTGTAATCATTCTTATGAAGGATGATTAATACTCTGTATAACATCTTCCTCAGGTAAGAAATATTAAATATCTGAACAAGTCTGAAAAATGTTTTTATGATTATATAAAAATCGTGTGAATGCTTTGAGTGTCCCTTAAAATGTTTAACAATGCTTTCGTTTGTTTGGGTGTTTGAAGCTAAACCCAAAGCTACACATTGGGTTATCCATGCTCTGTGTCGAATTCTAACGTTGTAAATCTGCAGACATGCCGCTGTGCCACTGGGGGGGCGTTTAACGACGCAGTACTTCTGTCAGTCGTGCAAGATTGACAATATTTTGTAGACAAGCGACTAGCGGCATGCTAAAATCGCAGATCAGTAGTATTTTTCTTTCTAATAATTATCACACAATACTTGATTGAACTGAGCCTGCTATCGCAGGTGCTATCCAAATAAAAACTGTTAGGCCAGCAAAAGACTATACAACAGCTATTGACCTCATTGCAATAAATGCATGTTTTTGTTAATAAACAATTAATCATTCATGGATAGCAAGAAACTGTTGGCTTTTAGGTTGATCAAGAATTTGTCCAGTTAATATACTCAAGTTGTCTCCAAAGAAGGAATATTATCAGTCTTAACTTTTAGACGTAAGGAGCCTCTAATTATAAACATGTATTCAACTTCTAGGGTTTTAGCTTTAAAATAGTGTAAATTCATTGGTTAATAAGTACATCATACCTAAACTATGATGAAATGTAGTGTGCTGTTGCTTAAAAGAGTTCATTACTATTTTCTTATATCACTTTAAGTTTGGGTTTCTTTTCTAAGCATACATGTAGTTGTTTTTGTTCTCGGATGGTTACTTTTAACTTTAGTTTTTCCGCAATAAATGAAATAAATTGTTTATGAAGCATCACAACTACAACCATTTCTCGTAAACAATATTTCTATAATTTTACTTATTACTAGCTATTTTGATCTTATAGTTTTGCTTAATGCTTAATCTGAAAGCTGACGAAAGTTGTTAGTAATTTCGTTATACCTTTTATTTTTATTACATGAAAACACCATAAGGGAAAACAAGATAACAAAAGGAAATAAGAAACCAGTACTAAAAATATTTGCTCTATTCTTAATAAACACTTTCGAATGCTACATAAATACACTGTTTATTTTCAGTTTACTTTGCCTCATAATAAAATGACGTGTTTTATTGGAATAAACTATTTAAATGCATTTTGATCGGGATTGCCACCAAATTCGCTTTACATGTAAGTAGTAACCAGAACGCATATAGAAAGTACACAATGCAGAAGTTAGTCTAGTCTTATTCATAAATAAACACTGAATATTTACCGTATAAGAACAATAAATTGTTGAAGGTATATTTACAATATTTACCTGTGAGTGACGAGGTTTCAACAGAAAACAACATTCATGAAAACAAAATATAATAATCATCAGCTCTTTTGAGGCCGGTGTTGTCGAAGGATTTAAATTTCATGAATCGTTGCCGCAAAAACACGCTCCGCACTTTGGAGCCGGAGGCGTTTATAAACTCCCAGTATTCGGTCTGACAAGAAAGGCCCAAGAGTTATCGATAGATAGTATTGACTGCCTGCTTTTGTCTCTAGGCTGTCAGTACAAAATTAGGAATAGCTATACGCAGCTATCCTTTGCGTAGCTTTACGTGAAGTTATGAAACAACAACAACAAAAATAAAGAGAGAATTTCCTCGATGCAAACTCATGGCTTCTCTAACATCCTTTAATCGCTAAAGATATGCGTTGTTGTAAAGGTTTATTTCCTTTTTTATCATACAAACAAATCTCATGAACTGGCAATACATATTTGCAATAAAAACATAATGTTATTGGCTAGCAATAGAAATCAGGTCACAAATGTTTTTAACACTCTGTACAATTGAATACTTGAGATATTTTCTTTAAAATCATCAGGTACCGATCTCATAAAAGTTCACTCGTGTTTAGAAAAATAGTGCTAACATTTATATGAAAAGATCTGATAGGATGGAACTTAGGATCATAAATCATAGTGAAATAAAAAACAGTTTCGTTTTACAGAGGTGTGATGTTCTAAGAGTTTACTTTCTTTGAAAAAAAAATTTCGTTTTACAGAGAGGTGACTTTCTAAGGTTTTCACTATTTCTGAAAAAAAAAATTTAGTTTTACAGAGGTAGGTCATTCTAAAGGTTTACTATTTCTGAAAAATAAAGGTTTTATTTTACACAGGCGTGTTCTAATGATTTACTACCTTTGACAAAACAATTTAGTTTTACAGAAGTGTGGTGTTTTAAGAGTTTACGATGTCTGAAGAAGTAGTTTAATTTTAAAAAGGTGAGGCGTTATAAAACTATATTATTTCTGAAAGTAGCTTAATTTTACAGAGATGTGTCATTCTAGGGATTTACTATTTCTGAGAAACCAAAGCAGCTTGTAGAGGTTCTAAGAGATTATTATCCCTGGAAAGTCAACATGTGATACTTTCATTGGTTATAAAAATCTTGTATCTTTTACATAGTTGTTATATTTTACTCTGTTAGTATAATTGGGTGTGGTTAATTGTACCTAAAGACCGCGCCCTTGACTTAGGAAATTTTGACTCGATAGAACCTTATGGTTCCTGTAGTGGTATAAAGTCGCAAAGTTTTAGATGTTTTAATTACATTTACACTACATAGCAGTCGGTCACAGGCCAACTGTTATTGCGTGTAAGCTTACAGTTTGGGGGGGGGGGCATTTTCTCCCACAGCCACCCTCTGTTCTGACACCTACATAATGATTCTGGAACCTATTTCTAGGATACATGAATCCCCCCTTTTTTTTTAATCCTTCAGTTATTTGAAACTTATCATTTGGTGTAAGTTTGATGACTGAATTTCTATCAAATTTACCTCTGTTTTTCCTTAAGGGGAGGGTGGTTCCTTAGTCATGAGTTTAAATATTTGTCTCGTTTTTTCTTCTACGCTTTTAGTGTCTATTGGAACCTCGAGTATTTATTACTTTAAGATTATTTGGCAAGGTTAGTTGAGTGGCGTTTCTATATTGCACACAGCAAGTAAAAGTATTTTAGACGACAGTTACAATTTGCTTTTTAATCGTGTATATGCCTATTGGTAATTGATAAGAGACAGTTAGTTTTACTATCATGTCTTGGTGTCAGTTCGTGAGTTGATGATAGACTATGTGCACTTCTTATTATGAGAAATTCGTGACCTGTTCGTGTTTACACATATTTTTCTAGGAATATTACACGTGTCAACAAAGGGAACAGGACCCATACGTCAATGGAAGAATCCGAAAAAGTGAAGGTGCTCAAATAGGTTTCCTGCTTATGTGGAAACAACTTCTGCATGAGCCTTTTCTTGAGTTTTGTAAGATGCAAAAAGTGCACAACTAAGAGGTTCATGTGACCGATAAACAGGTGAACAGCAAAACAATATACTTATATGTAAACCAAACACAAAAGAGAGGTATAGAAATAAAATATGAAAGATGTAGGCAACGCTGTCGAACTGATGACGTTCATTGTTTGACATTTGTTCAAGTAAAATGTTTGACTGGAAATATTTACAATAATTATCATTTAAATAAAACGTGACTCCTACCATAAATAATAAATATAATACTTAAGTCTGATAACAATCCATCTATCGCTTATGTTCTGTCAAACAACAATGTTGTCGTTCTTTTAGTATTATTTTCTATTGTTGAATGACACATATCATAGCCAATAAGATTCAGAGAATGTAACATTTAATTTATGATCTGTGGTTAAATGATATATTTAATGATATATATATTAAATGATAAATGAAGAATATAAAACATACACAAAATAATCTTCTTAGAAATGTTTGTAAAATACTTGATGGTAATTCCCACCCCATTACTTAACAGCAAGATACTTATAAATATAATGTCGATGACCACAATTACTGAAATTAAAAACATTATCTTAACACTGAATAAACCTATAATCATTGATAAATAAATAGTAATTACTGAGGTCCTCAATATGTATTTCTTTACTGTATTAATGTTTTTTTTTGTAGAAGTAAACTATTTTAAAAACTTCAAAAGTTAATAAAACAATTTCAACTTTAAATTTCTTTATCATGTTCCTCTTAATTATTTCATTTCAGATTTCAACTCAACTGTGTATAAAAAAGTATCTTATATATATATATCTTTTGTGTGCTCTAAATCAATGCCCAAGGAGCCTTTCGTTCAACACCAGCACTATTAACTCAGTTGGACCTGTTACAGCCTAAACATACATCCTAAATGCTATTTTTTGCGCAATGAAAAACAACAGCCGAAACATCCATTCTAAATGTTATTTTATACGCAAAAACAAAACACAGTAACGTATCTTACTTTTCAATTCGCTGTGTAATGGTAGTTATTGTTTTCGACAATTCTTACATCTGACGTTTTTTGGAAATCTTGCTTTTTATTACAAAACAAACACTACGCGTGAAACTTCCTCTGTCCTTCACACTTCTAACTGAAATGTTTCCTTGACAGGATTGGCTAAGAAACGACATTTTGACATATTTGATGAAGGCATATGCAAATCTACTGAACTATCGTTGTTGAATAAATGTTATTAAAGTCGACTCCTCATTACAAATAACCTACAGATTAACTGTTGTTAATAAATCCGTGAAAGAAAATCCAGTGTTGTTGCACGAAAAAAACAAACAAATTACGTGTGTACTATAATCCTAACATCCTGTCATTTCACTTTCCATTTAAAGGACTTTAGGTTTTACAGCGCTGTCTGTGAAATTTCAATAAATATATTTCAAATGGTAAAATTTAAATTAAAAATATATCTTAGAAACAGGGTTATAACCACCTAATGCAATCAAACCTTAGTGGTCAATACGAAAATGATTTAAAGATTCTTTAAAATGTAGATTCGCGACGTGTTTTTATACTAAACTTTAAGCACTCTATGTTTCAGAATTCCTCTGAAATTCATATGTAATCCAAAATTTTTATCACTAGCACTAGTTTTATCGATATTATAACTGAAACGTTGAGCTAAACTTTATTCTATATAAAACGTCAACCATTTTGCAAACATGCATGAGCATTTTATAGGACAATGTAATCAACTTAAGTGAAATTATTAGAATTTGGGACTAATGTCTGAAGTGTTCTTATTCTCTAAAGCCCCACAGTGGCACAGCGGTATGTCTGCGGACTTACATCGCCAGAATCCGGGTTTCGATACCCGTGGTGGGCAGAGCACAGATAGCCCATTGTGTAGCTTTGTGCTTAATTACAAAAAAATATTCTCCAAAATTCGTGTACATTACATTAGAAACTCCTATTCCTATGAGATATCGTAATTTCCAAAAATCACTGTGACCACAAGAACAGAACATAATTACAATCAAAGATCAAGTTCATTATTCTGTTTTTCAATAAATTATGGTATATATACTTTTATTTAATGAATAATTGAATAGTTTATTTAATTGAGGCCAATATAAAAATAATTTAAAGCTCTGTTTATGAAATGACAGATCATTTCGAATGTATAACATAATTAAACAATTTGTTGTACAAATTATGTTTTTGTTTGTTAACCATTATGAATTTTAAGTAAAGAAGATAATTGTCAAAAGATTGAAGTAACACCTGCTTTTCGAACTAGTTAGACTGGAAATATTACTGACCATTAACGCTTTTAAGGTTTGACTTCTTTAACCTCAATATCGTCTAATATCAAGCTTATCTAATGGACTGTTCATGTAGTGTTATCAAACAATTAAATACCTTGGTTTCGCTTTTATCATGTTGATAAAGAAAATACATATTTTCCAGCACAAGACTAAGAGTAATCCATAAGCTGTGTTTGCAGAGCAATTTTCAATTAATAAACTGAAAAAGAAACAAACAAACACCACTTAAACTTTAAAACTTGATCCGATTCGTAGTAGTGGTGCAAGAAATGAAGTTCTCAAAACTTCTAATTGAACGACTCGTAAACTTTTAAGTTGTTTGACAACTAATTATTTTTCTCGTTTAATGAAACAATAAAATCAAAAATGATATTAGAATTGCAATAATGTTGAATTATGCTCATCGAATGGTTTTATAATTTCCTTAAAAATTGAACAGCGTGTGGGGTTTTGGAAAAAATAGTTAATTCAGTGAATGATCTTTTTTTCAAAAGAAAGTCCAGAACAAAAATATGATTTTTGTACAGAGTATATATGTTATATATATATTATAAAATGCAAAAATAAATATGCTAATTTAGTGTAAAATACCAATGTAGCGAATGAAAACAGTTTTAAAATTTCTTAATAGTATTTCAAATTATACTAAGATTCCTCAGCAATTGTATTGTTCTTTTTATTTTATTTTTAATAACATAATAAATTCGTTTCAAAGTTTTGTGATGAGCAGTATAAAGACAGAAATAAGAAAAACTTTTCACTGAACTCTGGGGATTGTCTCGTTTTATCTTCCGTAAAATTAGAATTAAAATATTGTAATGACGCTTATCGTAAACATTTCGCATGATTATACAAAAAATATACATGATAGAAACATTTAATTTAGTTATATAGCATGAAAAATAATATCAAATCTTGGAAGCCTCTTCTAGTTGAAGTGCCATAACAAAACTCTCAAAAGATCAAAATTGTCAGTACGTTTACAAATAATTTGAAGCTAAATATGCACATGATAAAATCAGGTTGCATTTTACTCTTTCTTTCTTTTGAATGTTTTATATCAAATTCATTAGGAAGTTTTTAGTCACAACAAACAAATAAGTTTCAAAATTATATTCTGTCGTTTTTTTGTTTTTTTGTTTTTCAAGTTTAATTCTTTGTCCTTTTGTTTTTTCTTCTATAAACATAGTTTTTATTTCAGACATTTTTATGTGTATACTAAGTTAATTTTTGTGGAAAAAAAACATCTTACTTAATTTTTACACTTGAATTAAACGGTGCCCTAAATTCAACAATTAATTATTAGTATACAAAGTTTCTTGTATTGCATAGGTTCAGATATAACTATAGCTAAAATTGCAAAATAAAGTGTTTATCATCCGGTTGATTTTTCCATTTATATTTTTTCAAATTTAATTAACAATTTCATTTCTCTGACCTTTTGCCTTTAAAATTTAATCGACATTTTCCTGTTGTTGTTTTTTTTTAAACCAGAAAGCATAATACATTTTCATATATTTTACATTTACCAAAGAAGTATAAATTATTGAATTTCTGTCGCTTCCAAAGTTGCTATCAAAGTTATATGAAAACATATAAAGTACTTTATAGTGACAACGGTAATCAATTATGTTTTCAAAATAAAAGGCAATTCATGCGCTTGGACTAAAACCGTCAAGTCAGAGAACCATTCGGTTCAGGTATACCAGGCACTAGTTTTGAACTACACAAGCCGAATAAGGTTAGTAACTACTACTTTTATAACACGTTTATAGCTGTAAATGTGAAGCGCATTTAACAGCATCACGTTTCGAATCATGGACTTTTAGATTCGTGGCTAAGCACACTGACCATAAGACTGTTTTATTCTGTTTGGTACTTTATGTAGAAAACATCTAAATAACTTGTCAGTATTTCATATCATTATTCATAACATATATCTTTTATCATGTATTCAGGTCTTTTATGTCATAAATCAAGAACGACTTTAATCACCTACGTCACTATTTATAAGATTTTATTTTCAGTTAACAAGATTACCCAAATCTTTAATTAGAATATAAAATATTTGTTATTCATCCAAATTCCCCATGTCTCTATTTATAATATTTTATTTCCCATTAACTACAATTCTCCACGTTACAAGTTATAAGATTTTACTGGCAATCATCACATCTTCTCATATCATTAATTACAAAATCATATTTGCTATTCATCACGTTTACAAACATCATTAATAAGGAGAGTTTCGGGTTTGTTAGTTTTTTTACTATTCAACACAATTACTCACGTTACTTTTCAAACAAATGTATTTTATAATTATTAGATCGTGATTTACGTCATCATTATGATAATTTCACTTGCTAATTAACAACTGGTTATTCGTGTGCTATTTAGAAGGTTTTTATTTGCTATCCCCATATAATTATTCCTAACACTACTAAGAAAACTGTAATTGATAGTCCTTCCCTTGTTATTATTTACAGAATTTCCACAAGATTATTCACATCAGTCATATAATCTCATATTGTATGATTTAATAGGTGGATCAATTTATGAATAATTCCCTCAGCCACAAATAATGATATTCTATTTTTCTTTCGTCTAAAAAATTGATAATTAAAAACAAATCCTAAACGAACCATTATGATATTAAATAGTTTAATGGATACCAAATTGTGTTTAATTTTTCTCTTGATAAGATATAATCCCACCGAATCAGATATGTTTTTCTTTGTTTCCGTTGAATTTGTAGTACATAACTTGTTTAATACTATAGAGTGAAATATCATTGGACAGTTCATTACATGGCGAAATTTGTGAAATCATAAGTTAAACAACTTTCAACTATAGATATATTCTCAACTCCAGATATATAAACTTATATATATATAAGACGTATATATTAGATATATATATACTTATCGTTAACTTTAACGATTTTGGATGTACATTATGCTAACTAACCCTGGTATAAATAAAAACACGTCATTTACTCTGTGTGTGTTTCTTTCAATGCCGCAACACCGTACAAAACACAATGTGGTAATTGATGAGTTTGGAATCGAATATTTTCCTTCTTACGTGCGCGTTTGACCTCACTGATCATCTACTGCAAGTATATTATGGTTATTTCAAAATTCTTGTTCTTAAGATGAAAGTGCTATGCACAGTATTTTAGGAAACAATTTGTGAATGTTTTGTATGTGTGTGTGTGTGTGCGCTCACGGCCGCAAAAGCCCACTTTACGGTTTATTTGCTGTGTAAACCTAATAATGAGTAATTTAAAAAAATACATTTCAAGTTCTTTATAATTATGTCATACTATGCGAATCTTTGAATATAAACAAACTTTAGGCAGTACGTAAAGGCTTTTTATGAACAATTACAATATATTTATTATTATTAATATAAATGGAGATAAACCTTTTTTTTATAGGACGCCATCTGAACATATTTGATCCCAAGAAAAACATACGTACAGAACAGAATCTTGCGTGTGATTTGTATTCTTCAATGTACGAAAAACTCTTTCAATTTCGTAGAAATATTTAAAAAGGCCTAAATACACAGTTATTTCCTAAATACGGAACACCTCAACTAACACGTAACTGTAAGTGTAAATAAGGGAACAACAGTCTTCAGAACTAACAGCACTTCTTAATCCCGTTAAAATGCGCTTACGACAGCACTTCTGCTGTCACGCTCACCAATGCATATGTTGTTGTTTTTTTTTCACAAAGAACATATGCATACATGATTATATATAGTAAGTAGAAATATTAAGATGAACGATACAAGTGTCACGTTTGCTTTTATATCTTCTATAAGGAACCCAATCTAATCTACTTCTGCCAGTACTAAGATTAGGTTTCTGTTATATTGCAGGTAATTGAAAACAAGAATTTCGATAATTACGAGCTGAGTCTTGGATTTCTTTTTACGGCTTACCTTGAGGGCTCATACAACACCTATATCGCGTAGGTGAACGATTGTCTCATATAGCAACTTTCCGTTTCTCACAGTTCCTGCCTGGGAGGATTGACAGGCTTTGCGGCGGATTCCTCGTATAATAATCACTTACAGTTGTACAGTTCTCGTAGCGCATTCTGCATCATTGAAGCTCATTTGTTTCATCTGTCGATGTAACACACGGATGACAATTCTTTGTCTCACCTTTCGATGTAACACACGGATGACAATTCTTTGTCTCATCTTTCGATGTAACACACGGATGACAATTCTTTGTCTCACCTTTCGATGTAACACACGGATGACAATTCTTTGTCTCATCTTTCGATGTAACACACGGATGACAGTTCTTTGTCTCATCTTTCGATGTAACGCACGGATAAAATTCTTTGTCTCATTTCACTTTCTTTGGTAACAAACATAAGCCGACTAGAGGGGCCTAAAAGAGAAGGCCACGTTTAGTGTTCTCGGCTCAACGAAACTCCATTATCAAAGGATAAGGGGATTACAAGCAAGTGTATGCAAGGGACTTTCATAAGTTAATGGACATTTAATCATAATAAAGAAAAGGAATTGTTGCGATGTTCCCTGAACATTATTCTGTGTCCGTTTGAGTTCACACAGACAGATTTCTGAAACTGAGTTCAAAACACCCACAAAGTATGAAAAAATAACCTAAATCTAGAAACATGGCACGGGTTGCAGCTCATTTACTAAAATAATTATTTTTAAAGGTTTTGTTTTGTAGAATTGTTACTCAGATCTACACAAGGGCTGTCTGTGCACAGCTATACATAATGTTGAACTGATAGACTGGAGGTAAGACAGCACAAACTGTTAACTCTTAGGCTACTCTTGATTGATGGAATGGCGGAACTTGACCCACGGCCTCGAAGTACCAAGCATGGCTTTGTGACAAAATGAACGCGAACCACTACCCAATATTTGTTCCACCTTTTTGATGGCCATGGTTTTCTGGTATTCTTAAAGAAAGCCCGTTATGTTTTACTTGTTTTACTGGAGATTACCTTGATATTCTACAAGACTTGGGAAGGTACGATACAATTGATTATTTTCGGGAATGTAATGCAACAATTTGTTATTTCTTCTAGATTATTATTTTCTAAGAAGTTGAGTAGTACTTTATAACAACTACTTATTTTTAAATAGACTTTAGTTTACTAGTCAGCGAAATTCATTGAGATAATAAGAGGATTTAGAACCTTTATTAAATTTGGCTCGGGAAAAGAAGTTTTACCTGCTCAATAGTGTCACTGTTTTATCTAGTTAGTACAGGTTTATAAATTATTGTCTATATAGCAAAGAATCAATATATGGCCTAAATTTTATTTCGACAGCCACACATTATGTCCGACAAATTTCAACTGACGTGTTTACAGATAAGTACTAATAATATAGTTTCAAAAGTTTATTTCTTAACAAACTCACCATCCATAATAATCGCCTCCTTCCTCTATTTTGTCAAAAATATATTATTGCTATCTATATTTGTTTTATCTTTTAAACAGCTTTGAATGGATCGTTTTTCCTCCTTTATATCTTGAATAATCCCTTTATAATCACTTTATCTGTATCAACAAACGTATTGCTAAAACCAAATAACTAAAGATCCAGTATTATACGTTTTAGAGTTTCTTAAATGTAAATCTAGTACTTGAAATTAATTCTCAGGTTTTCTCTGTGCAAGTACTCATCGAAGGCAGAGCCAGAAGCTTGGTTCTTCTGTGTAGAAAATGCTTATGTCGAGATCTTTTTTCTTTCTTTGAAGTTAAGCACAAAGCTATACAATGTGCTATCTGTGATCTGCCCACCACGGGCGATAACTCAAACGACGTAGGATGAGATAATAATACAGTTATGTAGTGAATTGTATCTATTAAGTAATTATTCCTTATATTTCACACACACACACTTGTAAATGCAGCATTATATTATTTTCTTCGATAAATTATTAAAACAAACTCCGCTAAAAATATATTTTTATATTCATTTAGTTTGTTTGTTTTTTGTTTTTAATTATGCACAAAGCTACACAAGAGCCATCCGTGCTCTGCCCACCACGGGTATCGAAACCCGGTTTCTAGCGTTGTAAGTCCGCAGACATACCGCTGTGCCACTTGGGGGCATATTCATTTAGAAATTCATTAATAAATCATATAAAGATAATTAATGAATTCAAACAATACCATTACTAATGAGCAGTAGATGATGTTTTACTCCAGATGAAACTTTATTATAATGAAAACTTCAAAAGAATTGAAGAAGTTGTAAGCTTCATAGAAAATGTCCTCTAGCATTACAGGAGCAGAAAATATAAAGGAAAATTTGATCACTCTTCTAGAGTTTTCTCGTTATTTTCCAATATATGCAAGTTCCTCTGATTGAGCCGAAAGGGACCAATTATCTGCATTTTCTCATTATTTTTCCAGTTCTAAATCGTTACTCCAGACTTGTTCAAGAGAGATAAAAGTACACGGTACTAAAATTGCAAAAATCTTTTCAAGATTTATACATGAGAAATATCTGACGAAAACATAAAGCAAGTAAGTAAGTTTGATTGAACATAGGGGTTTTATATGATAACCTGGAGCAGATGAGAAGTACAGTCTTGACCAAAATATTTGCACATTTTGTAAAAATAAGATCATTATTATTAAGATGGAATACAAATGCTCTTAGCGCTGTCAAACTGATAAATACATGCTATATGAAACATCAACATGTGTAATTTGTAAAAAATAGACAGGTTATATGGACATCATGAACGATTTATTATGAGAGAAAACAATGATTTCAGACATGTGTAGAAAGCTGTTTAATTAAGCATTTCATTTATCGTAACAAAACCTTACCAAAACATATATAATGACAATATATATAACATAAAATTATTATAATTAAACATTCAGTACTTGGGTGGGCTTCATCGTACTCTAATAACATCCACAAGGAGACATAGCATGCTGTCGATGAGGTTATTGATTTAATCCACCCTGATTTCATTCCAACTTGTCACTAAAGGGCGCTTCAACTCAGCTACAGCAGCTGATTTAGGGTCGTGGCTATCAATTTTCCACCTCTCTTCTGCCCAACAGTTCTCAGTAGGGTTACAATCTGGAGACTTTACTGGCCATGGCAATTTTGTAATGTCCTCTTGGTCGATATAATCCTGTACAGTACGGGCACTGGAGGTAGTGGCACTGTCATCCTGGAATACATAGTTATTGCCAAACCTTGCCTAAGCATATGGCAGAAATGTCGTCTCCATTCATGTTGACGAGAAACCCACTTGAAGTAAAAATGTATTGCAGAGACGGTTGTTCTTGTACTTTATTTTAATTAAAGTTTTAATACCCATACCAGTCGTCTCTGCTATACATGTCATTTCCATTTCATGCCTGTAGGAGACGCCATTGACGTTTCCCTGGAGGATATGGAGAGCAGGTTTTTTTCCCCATGATGAATAGCTGCCCAAATATGCACTGCACCACCTCCTGTGTGATATCTTTGGGAAAAACAGTCTTTCCTCATAAGTTCTCCAGGCAAACGACAAACATGAATCCTACTATTAAATTTAACAAGCCAGAAACAGGACTTATCTGAAAAGACAACATGTCGCCTGTGTTCTAATTGTAACTTGGCATGCTGTCTTACCCAAGTAACATAGTAACGGTGGTGAATTCTGGTTAATATCAATTTTGAGATAGTCCTTCTTGCAAAATAACCTTGTCTGATCAGACTCCTATTCACTGTTCCTCTGGACACAGTGGAATAAATGTGTTCAAACCATTCCTGTCGTAAGGTGTTGCAAGACTTCTTTCGACCTTGCCGTATTAACCTGATCAAAACAGGGTCATCTCTGGCAGTAGAATTTTGACGTCTACCATTAGACGTTCCTGGAACAAAGTTTCCTGTACTCCAATGACGTTTTAGGATTATGGATACAGTACAGTGAGGGTACCCTACTGTTCTGGCAATGTCCGTTTGCTTCATACCATTTCTTGACAGTCGAACAATTTGACGCCCTATAACTTCTGGCACGTGACGAGGC
This sequence comes from Limulus polyphemus, assembly GCF_000517525.1. NCBI lineage: Eukaryota > Metazoa > Arthropoda > Merostomata > Xiphosura > Limulidae > Limulus > Limulus polyphemus. The sequence goes on along the minus strand of NW_013665972.1, from coordinate 404,390 downwards.
ATGACTCTACACCAAATACAGAGAAACTGTCTGAACAAAGCATTGATCTGGTTCGAAAAAATTATAGCAACAGCACACCCTTCTAAATAAAACAGGTGTGTATGTGTGTTTTGACGAACACATTTCTCGAAACAACTTATATCAGAATAACAACTCGTACATGTTTTTCTGATCATACGCTACTTTCTCTGTTACTACTCGGGTATTTACTCAATAACTACTCCTTGCACGTAGACAATAACATCAATATAGAACAGCATGTAAATATTTTGGCCAAGAATGTACTTAAACACAGTTATTATAATTGGTTTCTCCTTGCTCCAAGAAAACTTTGGAGATCTGACTTGAATCTAGTAATACCTACATTCATGTTTTTTTGTAATAATCCAATTAAATGGCAGCTAAATACAGAGAAGTCGACTAGTGGGATATAATACCTAAACATAAAGATTTGTCGCCGTATGAAAGCATCCTCTAACCGGTCTTAAAACCGAATTTCTCATATACCTATTCATTCTCAGTTCCAAGCCCTACCAAAGTTTAGACACAAAGTAACCACATGCAAATAAAAATCAAAAAGTTGTGTTTAGTTAGATTAATGATTTATACTTGTTTTGAGAGCCCAGAGGCCGCTTACGACTGTTGGTGCACAATAGATGCTGATACATCATTGGTGATTCTCTGACGCCCATTTCCTCTCCAGGTAGCTGTCCCTCGTTTAGCAGTGAAAGACTAGAAGGAATGCAACTAGTCAACACCATTCACCGCTAATTCCTGGGTTACACTTTTACCAAAGAATAGTGGGAAAGACCGTCACCTTACAACGCCCTCACGGCTGAAAGGGCGAGCATGTTCGGCGACGGCCATTCGAACCCGCAACCCGTAAATGGCGAGTCGAGCGCCCTAACCGCTAGGCTATGTCAAGCCCAGTGATCTATAATCAACTTCTTAATTTCCACACAGATTTGACTGCAGATTTCTATATTCTTTTCGTATTGTTATTATTATAACTGAGACAATTCTACGAGACTTTGGAGTCCTGCATGATAGAGTTGAGGAATTTTTAAATGTTTCAAAACAGCTTCAAGAAAGAAATTGTATAATTCACCGATCTCTCAGAATTAATCATTGAACAATTTCTGTAATACCAACTATGAAAAAACAACCAAAGCAAAAAAATGGGAGAATATATCACGGGAGCGGAAAGAGAGAGTCATTTTGGATTGTTCACCTGACATCAGAAAGCAGACTTCAACAAGTTAGCAGGTTTGATCGTTTGTCTAATGTTGCAAACAACACAGAAAAACACTGCAATTCAACAAATACATCTCACGTTCAACTAAATGGTAGCGATGATCGTTAAGAAGAGTAAAAAGTATTTCTCGAAGACATTTAAGTTCTCAATCCCGATTCGTGATCAAGTGAAATCAACGTTACATATATTCACGATTCCATCCTGCCTTTATGCGAAATTTTCCAGATATAAACTTAAGTGTTATCAGTCGGTACAGTGAAGTTTTGTATAGTTGAGGTGGACGAATCTCGTTAGCTCTCAAACCTTTGATAAACTACATCAATACCATGGAAGGAATGAGGTTTTAAAGCATTGGATACATCATCACGCCAATTAGAAGCAGGATTCTGAAATCGCATATTCCTTTACTTATGTTTATAAAGCTAAGTGGACCGCCACTACAACTTTGAGGTCCGCTTCTTTAAGTCAAAACGTAGTTAAAATGGCATTTATATGCTATGGATAAATAATGTCATCACGTCAATCACGAGGAGTTATTAATGATATATAGAGTAAAAAAAGAATTGTGAGCTTTGTTTTATTCAGTCAGCTAATCCTCTTAAATTATGGTTAGTTTAGACTGTGGAAACATATGAATATTTTCATTTGAACTTTGATTAGAATTTTTAAAACTAATGAAAAATTTAGTTATTGAGACATTATTCGACTTTTTCCATTTTAGAAGATCCATGTTTTTTTAAGACTACATCTCTCGTTTTATACTTTTTCTGAGTAATGAGGTACCTTTTCTAGTTAACATCCCTTAATTTCATATCTTACTTATTACAACCAAATGAAACCCATACAATAAGCACATTTAAAATAATATATAAATAGAGAGGAAAACAAACAAATAAGTATTCACTTGATCTAATTAGAACAGAAAATCATTACTCACATCTTCAGAACACCTAAAATTTGTACAATATTTTTGTTTGTTTGTTTTTGAATTTCGCGCAAAGCTACACTAGGGCTATCTGCGCTAGCCGTCCCTAATTTAGCAGTAGTAAGACTAGGAAGGGAAGGCAGCTAGTCGATCATCACCCTACCTCCGAACTCTTGGCTAC
>NW_013665972.1:394906-401950 GCF_000517525.1 Limulus polyphemus | reverse complement strand
TCATCACCCACCTCCAACTCTTGGGCTACTCTTTTACCAACGAATAGTGGGATTGACAGTCACATTATAACGCCACCACGGCTGAAAGGGCGAGCATGTTTGGTGTGACGGGGATTCGAACCCGCGACCCACAGATTGCGAGCCGAGCGCCCTAACCACCTGGCCATGCCGGGTCTTGTACAATATTACAACATCCAAACGCATTAAGTAAACTTAAGACAGGGTAATACGTTCTTCTTCTCTTAACATTTCGTAATATTCTTTCATCGCACGCTACTATTTAATTCTTACCACGTGGTTGTTTTAATAACAGTAGATTTATTTCAAAAAATGTAATGAAAAATACCCTACAGTTTTCAGTCTGAAATGACATTAACGAAACACAGTACTACGTTTGAAGTACCCATCTGTAAAACAGATTATATGGACGCAGAAATATAAGCCCAACGTCTGTTACGTGAATTTTAGCGTTATATATATATATATATCCATAATAAGACTTAATTAAATTACCCAAGATGCGAATTAATGAATTATACAAGATAACTGACCCCCAGTGGCACAACGATATGTCTGCAACGCTAGAAATCGGGTTTCGATACTCATGGTGTGCAGAGCACAGATAGCCCATTGTGTAGCTTTGTGCTTAACTTAAAGAAATAAAAACCAAGATTACTTCCTTTTCTGGTTAATAATTACAATAGTTTTGGAATGTATTTTTTTTTTTTGTAAAAGTTAGTCTTACATATGGCCTCTATAGATATAAACTAAACGTCCTTGTAGTCGTGGTATGGCCTGGCAGTTAGGACGATCGATTCGCAGACTGCGAATCGCAAGTTTGAATCCTGTCTCTAAATATGCTCTCCCTTTCACCGTGAGAGCGTTGTAATGTGACGGTTAATTCCAATTTTTGTTGGTAAGAGAACAGCCTAAGAGTTGACGATAGATGGTGTTGATAAGCTGCATTTTTTCTAAATAATTTTTGTTAGGGATGAAGCTATCTAGTAGTTTTGTGCAAATTCAACAAGCAAACAAATGTCCTTGTACTAACTACTACAATTCACAAGAAAATTACAGTTCCTAGAATAAACTATGATATTTGCTTAAAATACTACTTTTATACCGCGAAATAATGACTTACTTTTCTGACATAGTAGTTCGCATTATTGAGGTGATTACTACGAACTAACTGTACTTCCCCGATAAATGATAAAGAATTTATTTTTCCTTATTCTGATCCAATATTATAACATGTGTGAGCGTCCATGTTAACTTTCTGTTTGTTATAATATTAAGATCTCAAGTAAGATTTTAGAACGAGCTACTAGGCAATTTGGTTTAATGTGGTCATTTTGAACGATATAAAGTTTCCTGAACCTAGAGCTAAATAGGGCCATGAACTCTAAGCTAGTCCTCCGAAGCCATAAAATTTTCTCTGTCGCTCTCTTTTTCTTTTTTTTCTTTTTGGATATTGGCAATTTCACATAGTCTCGATAATCCATTTTTTAATGTTATTAGTAGATGGCATTATTAATATGAAAACTACTAAAATCAAAGCTTCAACATTACAAAATTACCACTTTTAAAAATGGCTTAACGTACTGCATTTAGTAGTTCTATTTCAGTGCAAAGTTAAGCACCTATTGAAAATAGCAGATGTTCGGAAATACTCCCATCAGTTCTCTCTTTTAAACTGATGGGATATAAAAAAAACGATGAAGCATTACGTTATTACTGTGATTTATGTAAATTTGAGACCGTTACCATGTCGCTTATGAAAGGTATTATACACGAAGCAGAATATTTTAACGTCAAAATGTTCTCGTTCAGGAGAAACACTTGTCACATAACTTGTAACAGGCCAGCTTTATTCGTTCTTAAACTTTTTTCTTGAATAATAATATCTATGCATTTTGTTCGCCTTCCTTTATATTATAGGGTAAAATTAAAATTACGCGTACGTAATAGCTACTAGTCCTTTCGTAAAATCTGTTTATTGACCACTTTCTCTTAAAAACGCTTGCTCTAAGATAATCTTTGATTTTTTTTATTATGTTAGATATATTCAGAAGAGAAACTAATAAAACAAATATGTATTACTGTACTAGAAGTCTCTAATTTGATTCGTCATTATATTTGCTATAAAAGATAACGAAAGCTACTAATATATAATTTGTTTCTGATACTCCATACGAGGATTGAAATATTAGTACAACCATATAGCAAGAATAAAATAAAAGTAATTTGATAGCATTACTAGTCTCATCCAGTTCTGGTTTAAAATATTTGTCCTTTTACTCTTGGTTTATCCATCATTACTTCGAACTATAATATTTAAACATTCTTTCATCTGTGCTCATCACGCTCTTCAAGAGAACTGGTGTGATCTAAAATTCAGAAGTTTCTTGATTCTGAGTATCTCATAGTAGATCCAATACACATAGCTTTACATCTAGGTCATTGATACTGATATACAACCTTAGCCATCTGCCATTTCTGCATTCTATCTTCAAACTTAAAAAGTCCTTAATCCTGTTGGTAGGTTGTTTTCACATCAACTTAGTTTGAGGATATATCCTTTTAAACTTGACTTTAAAAGACAGCCTTCCCAAATAACGTAAACAATAATCACTTTTTTATTTTTACTTATAATACGTATAATTTTATCTTAATCAAATGTATTGTAATAGTATTTTATAAATCCATCAATTGAATATACTGGAAATTCATTCTTTCTTAAAATCCTCTTTATATTTTCAATTTCTTTAATCACATTATAGAAATTACTTACAAGTGAATAAGTATTAACCACAACGTATAAGAACAAGAAATGTGTTGTCGGTATTTTCACACACCAAATGGTTCGTAACGATGAAAAACACAGTCTTCTTTATTCGTTGTTTTATGTTAAGTATGAAGCTACACATCTGATATGTCTACCGCAGAAATCGAATTAAAAATTTTAGCTTCATAAGCCTTCAGTGTTATTGCTGAGCCACTAGGGAGCATAATACTCTCTAAGAGCTCTCAGTCTTTACAAGACGAAACTGTACTTTGATAAAGTCAAATCACTTTAGTCCTTAAGAACCGTACTAATGCTGAATGTTGTGCATATTAAAGTATGCATTTGCAAGTAGCTAAACAAAGCTCCAAACAGAACAACAAAACTGTTTTGAAAAATCTTGAAATTTCGAAATTGATTTACTGAATAATTAGAAAAGAGAAATCTTGTTGTTGCGTTACAATACGCGTAGTCATATTTAGTTCTTTTTCTTTTCTCTAACACGTGATTATTGCAACCTAACTTTGCTCATGACAAGTGATGTCATTTTCTGATATCATACAGAGGATTGAGAACCTTGCATTAAAATGATAAAATGATTTTGAAAATGCAAATCAGCAAGTCGTGTGATAACAACAGTCAATATAAAATGAAGGTGGAAGATTAAAGTATATTTTTATATTGTTTGGTGTTCGTAGTTGGTACAAAGCCACCAAAAACTGACCACTTTCCGATGCAAAATATTCATACACTCAGATCATAAACACATGTTCAGATCGAAGATTTAGAATTTCCAAAGCGGGGATAACTCTTTCACTTAGTGGCATCTGAAAACAAAGAAATATTGATCAACTTAGGGCACCAGGACTATCCATAAAGAGGTCTGCAAGGAGTCGTATCTCAGCCATGATAACCAAAATGTAGCATCTTGTAACATGGGAAAATGCATGAACGCAAAGTCAGTGGGAAAATCCGTCCACTGCCCGAGGCAACATTATGTAACATAACCAAGAAGGATCTCCATCTGGAAAGGAACACAGTTACGTGTACACAAGTTGCATCCACGACACATCCGTTCAACTGTCACATAACTTGGATAATGAAACTGGTATTCACACTATTCCATATGAAGACATAACGGTAATGTCAGCTATGGATTTTTGTGAGACCAAACTGTTGAAACGAGAGTTCACACACCAGAAAGATTAAGGAAAGCATGTAGGGATGAGTGGTGTGCTTTTGAATATGACAGCCTTATGACGAAGCTTCTTGCAATATACATTTCGCTGTAGGGTTATTGTCAAGATGCAGGGTCATTAGATAGAGCATGACCCGATGTGGCATATGAACTGTAACGACGTGGTGAGGCTCCAAAATTGCTTTAATGTAACGTGCTTAACCTCTTTTGTAATCAGTTCCTGTCTATTGACAGGATAAGAATATAAGAATGCCTTTATATAACTTTTCAGTATTACATACAGCTATTTATTTTGCTGAATTCAAATTTGAAAATTGTGTTTTAAAGTATAAGCTTTCTATAGCCCCCCACTCCCAGTGGCACAGCGGTATGTCTGCGGACTTACAACGCTAGAAACCGGGTTTCGGTACCCGTGGTGGGCAGAGCACAGATAGCCATTTGTGTATCTTTGTGCTTAACAACAACAACAGCTTTCTATAATTTACTGAACAACAAGTGGATGAAATTTGAAACCGACACAAAATTCTTCAAAATTCGAAGCATCTACAAATAATCATAATATTATACATGTGAAGAATCATTCAAGAACTAAATTAGTGCCCGTTACGAAAAAACGCAACGTAGTTCTATTAATTAATTAAAACGTAGAAATACATCAACTTTTCTTCAAGAAACTAAGAGTTCTTTCTGCACACATTTTAGGTTTTTGATAAAAGATACACTTAAATAAAAACTTCGAACTATAAATAGTAAAATATTCTAGGCTCAGACTCTCACGCGGTTCGACTTTCGACAGTATAGGCGGATTATGGGTCGCTTTACTGGCACCTCACATACTTAAATTAGTATAAACTTTGTGCACGCTTCGACATACAGTGCAATAGTAAATCCTTTATATGTAACAAACGTACTGAGTATTATCCTTTAACATGAACAGCGTCAATATTTTCGGTTGTAGTATTGAAAATTGCTCTCTCCACTATAACACTCAGAAATGTGTATTGAAGAAGAAGCATGTTTCAAAATTAACTTGAAGCGTACGAGACATTTCCTTAGAAATTATCTTATGCTAACATTGCTGAGAGATGAGTTCACTGGCAAGCTGCTTGTTCATACTAAACAATAATAAGGCATATAACAGAAAAATACGATAAAAAGCAGTACCAAAAGAGATTATAAAATAATTAATATTTCCTGTCCACGAATTTATTTTAAGAATTCGTACTTTGAATGTTATCAAACCTGTACAGCCTCGAAAGGTTGAATATATTTATTTAATTTTTTTCACGTAGAAGAGGAAAATGAATCAAAGATTCATAAATGTAATTTAAGGCACAGTTTGAACTTCCTGTACGCATACAGCGCACAGTAATAAGTTTATACAGGTCAGATAACATAGAATGCACAATTGAAACTGACTACGTTAACACAAGAGCCTGACATAGCCTGGTGGCTAGAGCACTCGAGTTGCAGTTTGCGAATTACAGGTTCGAATCCTCATCCCCCGAACATGCTCGCTCTTTCAGCCGTGGGGACGTTAGAATGTTATAGTCAATTACACTATTCGTTCGAAAAAGAATAGCCCAAGAATTGGTGTGGGTGATGTGCCGTATTTATAGCTGTGTTTTTACGTTCATTCTCCTCTAATTATTTTATATTTTGTTATAAATCTCATAGTGTAGCAGGCTGTACCAAAAGAAGACAAAACATTTGAAACTGCAAAAGACAGTAAAAATGAACTGTCTGCATAAAGTAATAAAACTGGAGGATATGTAATTTAGATTCATATGAAATTTAAACGTTGCATTGTTATCGTTATGTTTCATAAGTGCGTTCTTTATGTGTTTAAAACAAGACATGTTAATAATTAAATTATATTTACAACAACGTCTCCTGGTAACAACAGCTTAATAAAATATCTTGTATATGGTTATACGAAACGCTTCTCAATGTTAACGACCAAATATAACTGGGGCCAATTAAAGCGGAAGTCCTAGGAGGGCCATTTGGCCTGGGCCTGAAACTCAAAGGGGCCTCAAATTTAGACACTTGTTATTTTTTGCATTTGTTAAGTTTCACGACTTGTTTTTATGTGTCTCCCAATCAGATCAAAATGTGATACACACTCTCAGCTTAGAGCTGCAAATTATATATTCAAATTATATTTCATTTTATTTTGAGCTAATGATTGTCATATTTTGTTTTCACATCTCATCTTTTTTTTTTATAGCCAGAAGCCTTAAAAGATAGAAGTGGCCCTGGAGTCTCTGAACCTCTGAGAGAACCTGAACATAACTAAAACATCTTCTCAGGGTATCAGTATCTCCCTATATAACCAGTCAATTCAAATTCATATATGTTTCGAATACCAATCCTCTCCCCCTCCCCCAAATATTTATGGTTACATTTTGTTCAAATACTTTGTCTGATCACCAACGTCTTCCTCTCCTATATTGTTGGCCGAACATTATTGAAATATCTTTAAATGAAACCAAGAATCAAGTGTTACTAAAATATATTGTAAAACTATCAACATCCCTGCCGCCGATATTAACGTTCCAATGTAATCGAATCCATTGTCAGGAAATCAACATCTCCCCTACAATAACATATCAAAATATATCTAAAACGCCCCAGAAAACATCACAATATTCCATTTGTTTCATTGGTCAAATGTAATTCAAGTATCTTTGTGGAAGAATAACAAAAATTAACTGTTAAGTGAATTTGAAATATTTTGTCGATGGTCAACGTAGATAAAATTACTTTTCGGCTTGTAAAATATAAATAGGACAACATTGTGCATAAATGTTATTTAAAAATATAAACAAAACAACATTTACATTACAGAAGTCAATATTTATCTCCAAAATTCAATACTGTCGCTAGCCAACCCTTCATCTCTATTTAACAAATGATTATTTAATTAACAACACATAATTTCAACAGATTCTCTGATATTAAACTCATTTACTGTATTTATTGTATTCATAATTATTGTTTTATGTCACTGTATTGAGTGGCCCCCAGTGGCACAGCGGTATGTCTGTAGACTTACAACGCT
>NW_013665972.1:377402-393906 GCF_000517525.1 Limulus polyphemus | reverse complement strand
TTAATTACAAACAAACAAACTGTATTGAGTGACCTGTTGCTGCAACGTATTCAGCCAGGAGCACAGATATCCCATTGTGTAGCTTTGTGCTTAATTACAAACAAACAAACTGTATTGAGTGACCTGTTGCTGCAACGTATTCAGCCAGGAGCACAGATAGCCCATTGTGTAGCTTTGTGCTTAATTACAAACAAACAAACTGTATTGAGTGACCTGTTGCTGCAACGTATTCACCCAGCGGAGAAATTAACATCTTGGTCTTTAATAGTTTTAATTTTTTTCCAGAAGATACGTTATGCGCCTTCCTTTATTTATTACACCAGACCTTGATTAATTTTGGTATCACCAAATTGTTTCTGCAGTTAATTAACATTTTCATTTGGATTAACTTACGTTGTAATTTACTCCACTGTCTTAGTAGATTTTTTACCGAAATCCCCATTAAAATCTACAAATTCAAGATCTTCTCTAATATACTGCAGATGACTTCTTTTTATCTTGATCTTTAATAGAACTTACGTTCCAGCTTACTCTGCTGTCGTAGATAAATATTTCATCGAAATCCCCGTTATTAGGCTTTGTAAAATATAATATATATATAGGGCAACACTCTGCAATAAACTATATTTAGAAATATAGACAAAACAACGTTTACATTACAGAATAAAATTTTTAAAAATGACTCTACATGTTACGGTAGCTTCTGTTGCCATCATCAGGAGTAAAAGTCAGAGATCAAGATAAATGAAAAAATAAGTGAAATCTCCAAACTAGAAGCTACTGTTTATACAAGGTCACCTCCAGTATATTTGGAAAGATCCTGAATTTGATGAAGATTTCAGCAGACATTGGTATGAAAATTACTGTTGGAGGAGAATTAAAAAGAAAATGAACAATATAGTAAATAGTTAGATATTAGGTTTAAATCTTCAGATAGAACTAAGAAAAATAAACTTCTGAAGTACCGCCACTATCTAACCCAAAAGTTATTAATAACTTTGATGTGAACCTTACAGATATGCAAATTAATCTACTAAGTTTAGGCTTAAATTTTGCTGTAACTCCACAGATTATACCCATTAAAGATGTTGTAACTAATATTGAATCCAACATTGCACAAGTTAAAGATAATAAAATTAAAACTAATATCAGATATCAATGTCAAGACATAGTGTGAAACGAAATGTTGAAATGAATAGTAATTTGACAAAAGAAGAAAAATTTAGCTTTACAGTCCTTAAAAAAATAACAATAATATTGTTGTTACACAATCTGAGAAAAGAGGGTGTATTGTTGCGATGTACAAATTTAATTATATTTCCAGTATGGATCAGTTGTTAGATGATGATTTGTATAATCCTCTTAAAATAGATCCAACATTAAACTTTCATAACTTAATAAAAAAAACATGTTGATCAATGTATAACTTTGTCGCCTGATGTGAATGTAACAAAAAATATATTGGCCAAACTAAACGTAATTTGAAATACCACATTAATGAACATAAAGGTTATGTACGTAATAACAATACGTTGATTTCTCCGCTAGCTGAACACGTTGCAGAGAACAGGTCACTAAATACAGTGGCATTGTTTGTTTGTTTGTAATTAAGCACAAAGCTACACAATGAGCTATCCGTGCTCTGCCCACCACGGGTATCAAAACCCGTATTCTAGCGTTGTAAGCCCGCAGACATACCGCTGTGCCACTGGGGGGCATACAGTGACATAAAACAATAATTTTAAATGAACCTAATACAGTAAATGAGTTTAATATTACATAATTTATTGAAATTATGTGTTGTAATTTAAATAATCATTTGTTAAATAGAGATGAAGAGTTGGCTGGTGATAGTGCTGAATTTTGGAGAGAAATATTGACTTCATATGTGCAGTATTCATGTCACATGAATGATGATTTACAGCGAGTCCAACCATTCTTGTATAAAAACCCGCTGTTCTCGTAGATATTTACTCCTGGTGATGGTAGCGGAAGCTACCGAAACATGTAGAGTCATTTTTAATTGTTTTAATTTTATTGTGTAATGTAAACGTTGTTTTGTCTATATTTTTCGGTTTGTTTTAGAATTTTAGCTCAAAGCTACATATGGGCTATATGTGTATAGCCTTCTGTAAGTTGTCCCCCAGTGGCATAGCGGTATATCTGCGGACAACACTATAAACCGGGTTTCGATACCCGTGGTGGGCAGAGCACATATAGCCCCTTCTGTGCTTAACTTCAAACAAACATCTGTAAGTTTCAGCTAACAGTGTAGAGAGAAGGCAGCTAATCAACAGAATCTTGGATTACTCTTATCTAACCAAAAAGTGGGATTTGACAATCAATTGTATAGTACACCCACGGCCCAAAGTGCAGAGCACATTTTTGCTACAATGAGAAGCGAACAAGGAACCCTCCGTTTCAAATTACGAGCAAAATAACCATTAGGCCATGTCCGGTCTACCTTGTAGAATCGTCGATGTTCCATGATGTTAACAGTCACGTGTAGCTGAAATATCTTATCAGGAAACCAGTGTTCCGTGATATTAACCGACAATTGTGGATAAAGAGCTATGTTGTAATATACGTTTATCAAAATATAGAGCAAAACCCTTACAATGTTTACTCTTCGTCAAAGAGATTAACACAAGACTTTAAGAGATATTAGCTATTATATGTACGTGGTGCCAGTAATTAGCGTGTTGGCCTGGGCTTCGAAGGATCTGAGTTTCAAGATGTGGTGCTAAAATTATACATTAAAACACAACACACAAATCTTGAAACTTTCAATAAGAGCCTGTATAGAATGAAACGTAACAAAAGGGTCCTCTAAGGATGAAGAGGGGATTATATAAATAAACACACACAAAATAAGTATTATGAGAGGTTGAATAGAAGCCTGTATACAACAAAACACGACAACATAGGTATCCATCTTGATAAATTCTTTTTTTTAAACCGGAAAATTATGATATAAATAAAAACTTTGAACCATCATATTATCTACAGACATAATTAAATTGTCTTGCCACGTAAATAAAACTTTGAAAAGTTAAGATTAGTTAAATCACGAAGTGTAACTTGTTTGAAATTATAAAAAAATTTTGCCAAACTAGAACGATAAAAAGCTATTAAGTAGTTTGATGATCTTCGAGTGGTAGTCCTATGTACATGCAATTAGCTGTTTATTTGTAACTGCTGAATCAAAGAAAATGTAGTACACAAGCTCAAGTTTTTGTATCTGTTTGTTTTGCAAGTACCTTCTCTAAAATGAGAGTAGAAAACAACTGTGATATATGTACGTAAATTAAATCTTTAGGTTGTGCTACCATTTATATTATTTACATTTTAAAGTACAGATGAGCTTTATATTTATTTCTTATGTACTATATAATATAACAAAATACAGTAAATTTCGACCAGTGTATATCAAATTCGAGCAGCAAACTAAAACACAGTTACATTTTAATGTATTTGAACATATTGTTGTCAAAAAGGAGGAGGGAGACCTGGTGATCACATCCACAATATGTCCTAAGTAACTGATATTCTACAAAGCATTCTCTCAACTAATTCCATTGGGTGTCTGATGCATTTTGATTCTGTTTTTACTTTGGAAGCCTGATCAGTGATGACAATTAGAAAGATGTAATGCATTCGTTTGAATTAACTCCTTCAGGTGTTTAAAAAATAAAAATTAATATCTGGTAATTTGATGGGCTCTTCCAAGACGGTTTCATTGTAACTTCGAAGCCAGGTATATGTTCCATGTGCTATGTGGTAGGTAGCGTTATCCATCTGGAACAATACATTGGTCTTCTAATCATCACATTCGGCATGAGCCCTGTATACATTCCAAAACTAGATCCACGCCTGAAATGTCAAATACAGCTAACACCATAACACTTCCACCACAATCGTTCACTGTTATCAAAACATAATCCCGGTCGAAATACTTGTCAGTCTACCTCCAAAGTGACATTTCCTCATCATTCCAGAAATGGGTGAAACTGCTCTCATCTTTGCAATCTATTCATGATAAAATTTTATGTTTCAATGATAATGGTCTTTACAAAAAAGTGGTGCTTAGCATTCTTGAGGGTGATGCACGTTTTGTGTTTTCCAACCGTTCTAAAGTACCCACTTTCTTGGAGGAATATTGCACGACCTCATAAATTGTACACACTCACAAGTGACGATGTTAGATGCAATAAAGCCTCTATGACTTTATTGCAATGTGGGGTCTAACGCGTTTTTAACGGACCGACAGCAATTTTGATAGATCTATTTTAGATATTTGATTATGAAACTCCCAATACAGTTGATTGGCTTTGTCATAAGTAACAACCATTATTCTAGAAGCATTGCTCTGTTGTAATTTCAGAAACCTAACCAGTGAAGACAACTTGAGTGATATAATCTAATCTTTCGCATTAGCTCCTTCAAAGCTGCTCTACAAAATTAAGGTCTGGAACCTGCAAATGATAAGTCATTACGAACATTTTACGGATTTCCAATAAGTTATATATAGCCTCTCTTCTCTCACATTCACGTAATAGCAACTTTTTCACATATTGGATACACTTCGATACTATTAATCTACATGTTTGGTGTTTTCCTGTATTTATATTTACTGGGTATCTTTGAAGAGCACAGTCAGAAGAAAACAGATACTTTTAGGAGTAGTTCATGTACAGACATGTTTAGTCTGCGTTTTACTACAAATATCAAAATGGAAAACGATAGGCTTTGCTTTTTATCGCACATATATTGATCTACGTTTCAAGTTGTGTTTTTTTAATTTCAAAACCAAACATGTTTTATTAACATCATTAACAGAAAAAATAACAACTAATATGAATCATAATTTACAAAAATTCTCTAGTTTAAATTATTCTTACTAGTACTATTTTACAAGATTCAGCTGTCACTTTTGATAACGACACTATAAACTTGTATTACTTTTTGCGCTGCTTATTTTCGCTATTAAATTAACGATCATAAGCTGTATTAACAGTTTTTGTCGTCATTTTAGCTTTCTTCAATCATTCCCTGTCATAACCATTATCAGTAGAAGCTGTAGACTCGGAACTGAGACTGTCGATAAATAATGATCATTAACGTACATCATGAAAAGACCACATGGTTCCTGATATCCACTGAAGCTAGGACATAAATAATCCAAGATAACGTAATGGTAGCTTGTATCTTCACTTTGTATCACTAGGAGGAGCTAATGAGGGGCTTGGCTTGATGCCTGTCTTCGACGAGTTCCTTTCAAGCTGATAATGAATGATCTGTAGCCTGTGGAAAGTAGCATCAAAAGGGTTGAATCTGTAATAAAACTGCTTCATCACTTAACTGTGTCTACGTCACGAACAAACACTACAATTTCTAATCCGTTCATTAAGCGAAAAGATGACGACCAAAGTAGTTTTTACCGACCATTATACTGAAATAGTTCATGATGTTAAATTACTCTGTTCAAGAGACAGAAAAACGCAGTCCCTTTTCAGTAAACTTAAAAACTTAAGTGTTAACTACACTTTATTCAGAATATTGATATTGGACTTAAGACTGTATAATCATATAACCTACTCCTATTGCAAATGAACTGAACGTTACCCAGTGGTAGCGTCCCAAGATTGTGAATCCGAAGATTCATATTTCTTGACCAGTTGCCGACAAAACGCCCTCCGCACTTGGGGACTGTTGGAACGCTATGAGAGTGACAGTCATTTCTCAATGTTCGATCAGGCAAGAGCTGGCGCTGAATGTTACCCTCTCTCTAGTCTATTAATTCAGACTTAGGTATGGTTATACACCGGTAGACCATGTGCGAAATTCTGAAAAAAACAGCCCTGTTTCAAAATGCTGGGAAGCTGAAGTAAGTAAATAATTGCAAAATTACTCAGTATTGCTTAAATTCTTTGTAGTAATATAGTACATGATTGAAAAGGTTCGGATGTATAATGCTGTAACATTACATTTTATTATGGGTAAAAACGTGAAATAAAGTAGTATTAAATAGTGAATGGTGTTTAAACTTTAATTGTAGCCCATTATTTATATGTTATACAAACAAAATAGTGTCCAACTCAAATGTAGTGCAATACCTTATTGATATGTATTTTTACAAATTTGATTTCCACGTAAACTACAGGCTTCTCATGATACCATCATTACCTACAGTATTCAGACAGCACTTTTATGGAAAAAAAATAGCTAGAAAAGTAAACAAAAACTGAATATATTCAATGTCTATTAGATTTAACACATCTGCTTTTACTTGTTAACCTTATTCATTTTGTTCGTTAACTAATTTCTTTAATGAACTTGGCCCTGTATAAAACCACTTCAAATTTCCAAAATTTTGATACGTAAGGAAAAAATGTTGTTTGATAGTAGATGAAATTTTATCAAAACAAAATTATTTTGAACAAAACGATGAAATTTTGAAAAACTGTTCCAAATTTTAGCTCCAGTTTTTCTTTTACTTGTTCGAATATTATAAAGTAATTCTGCCTTGTTGTTGTTGTTTGTTATTAAGCAAAAGGCTGTAATATAAGCAATTTGAGCCCTGCCCACTGCGGGCATCGAAACCCGATTTTTAGCCTTATTTTCTTGTTGCAAATTTTATAACTGAATAATTTACGTTCCTTTTGAAAGTCAGAGCATTATTGATTTAATGATGTATAAACAGTTATTACAAATCTTAAAGTAAACTTGATTGGTCAAACGTTCAGAATGTAAATGAGAGGGTACGTTCATGTTTTTATATTTAATTATTTTCTAATTTACAGCTCCGCAGTGACTCAGCAGCAAGTCTGTAGGCTTATAACGCTAAAAACAGGGTTTCGATACACATTGTGTAGCTTTGCGCTTAACAACCACAACATGAGCTGATTTATTCACTAAGTTTTTCCATTCATTTCCAAGTATTTTTAAGCCTCAATAGATTTAAGAACAATAACTTGTTCAACTTTGTGTATATAATAATAACGAGCAACCCGTTTAACATTCTAGGCGATTCTTCAGTCATGCGTACATTACGCAACAATGAACACTCGAAATTCTTTTATGCGGAATTAGAGTAAATTAATCTATGATACCTTTTTTTTTACCTTTTATGTTTTGCCAGCAATACCAGGCATGGGGCGCGCATATACCCCATTTATGCAGGGCTAGAGTAAATTAATCTATGAGTTTGTTTGTTTGAAGTTAAGCACAAAGCTACACAATGGGCTATCTGTGCTCTGCCCACCACGGGTATCGAAACCTGATTTCTAGCGTTGCCACTGGTGGGCTAATCTATGAGACTTTGGGCGTGGTCATTACATCAATCGAGAGGGTTTGACCTCTTGAGTCCAAAACTGTAATTATATCTCAAATCTGTCAAGAGATGACGGAGCTATGAGCTAAAAGTTTGTACTTGAAAAAACAATAAACTCAGAGCTACTCTATGAGCCGCTATGCCTCGTCTAAAAAAAAAGAATATAAAAGACATTGGCATGATCCCATAGACATGAGTAGAAATTGTAGTTTTTATGTGAAACATCGCTGCGTCAAGATATTAAAATTATTCTGTCTTTTTTTAACTATTACGTCTTTATTTTAGAATTAGATTTCAAGTTGTCGAAAATTGCTGAGATTAAATAATCATGAATAGTATTTATTATCTTATATAACCTACAGCATCTGATGTTTATTCTCTTTTGGTGAATTATAATACAAATAAATGAGATAATTTATCAAGTAATTGAATCGGTAAAGTTGAAATGTGGTATAAGAATACAAGTAAAACTTTCTTTTTGAGGTTCTATTACTTTACAGTGTTTGATATACTATGAAATACTATCTCGCTAATGTACAGTTCGTATATGCTAGATAAAGTTTAGGATGTAATTAATAAAACGTGTGGTTGTTCATACTGAGACAGCAGTTTTCAAAAGATTTTATTATGACAGTGAGTTAGGTAAAATTCCAATAAGAACGTATCGTATGAAAACTTCATACTGTTTAAAATATCTTCCATGGCAACCTAAAGCAGAGCAAATTATGATTAGTTTTTTATATTTAATCATACTTTAAGTAATCAAACATTTATAACTGCAGATTTATCCTCCCCCCCCCCCACTACTCTCTATTTTTGTGTAAAATATACTATATTTGGTAAGATCTATTACCAAAATTTTGAAAACAGTGCTACCCATAATTCACCAGGAAGTCTTGTAATACTTTTTTTGCATACTTCATATGTTGGAAATGAAGGAAGTTAATATTTGTATTATTGAAATAAAGCCTGCTGAAACGTTTCTATTTTGAATGTTTTAAACGAGGAATTCAGCACACTTACCTTTATCCCTGGAAACTAGGCGCGACCCAGTGGTTAACATGCTTGGGTTGATAATGCAAAGCTCCATGGCTTACGTCCTTTTATCAGAAAAAGTGCTCCCCCTCTTTGAGACTGTGGTTGCTCTATAAAAGATGAAAGTAATCCAGGAATTAGCGATGGGTGCTGTTGATAAGTTTTTTTCCCCTCTAGTCTATCGGGTCAAAAGTAGGGACAGCTATACGTAAATAGCCTTTTGTGTAGCTTTGTACGAAAACATCTAAAAGGAAACAAGTAAACATTTTGTCCCTAATTGAAATAGTACGTGTTAACATTGTTCATATGATGATATGGTGCAAGGTGCTATTACATTCTATCCTGTCTATTTTTCATCAAAAAAATAATAATTCATCAACTAGTCATGTTTTTCCGTATGATTTTTTCCCTATATTTATTGAAGGAAATAATATAACATTTTACATACAAAATCTTACATCAGAACTACATCAAAGCAACTATTCAATTAATCATTTAAGTTTTGTACCCACAAACGACTACTTAGATGTTCCAAAAGATCCATATCATTTCTAAATATAAAACTTAGATACGTACGTTGATTTCATTTTCGTTCAAAAGCGAACAAAAACTAGCTTAACACTTCTATAAGGATCTCAGAAACAAAAGTTATATTTCATAATATGTATTTTGTATTTCTTGAATTCTCACAGTAATATTCAAAATATAAATAAATTTAATTCTGCCTCCTATTTATTGATGACTAAGCTATCGATTCTGTGAGAAGAACAGAACTGACAAGTAGCTTTTTCTTTAACGAGTCGGCCTCGTGTGGACTGTCAGCATACCGACCAAGAGCTGTTATAAAAAGAGCTCTTTCCTCAGGGCTACGTAGGCTAACTACATTGATCATGTGTGAGATCAGCAGATTCTTGTTGGGTTGGCACTACACAGGCAGATCGATTAGAGCTATTTGTAATCAACCATTCGACTACACTAACAATGGAGGTCGTGTACTATCCTTACAACCAGCGACAAGAGAATAAATATTACACTGGTTTATAATCAGACATTATGTCGTGTCTCTTACACTGATCAAGTCAGAAGTTGGAGTTAGTTATTAAGAATGTCTGATAGTATATAGCATTCTTCAACAAAAACAAGCACTTCATTCTTATGTATAAAATATAATAATTCCTTAATCGTTTTTGGGTTTTTTTTATTTCTGGCAGAATAAAGAAACCACATCAGAAATCTCTACTTCGCTTTCGAGATTAGGAATGCTGAAAATCAATCGATTTTGCTTTTTTAGAATTAAGCTATTGTAAGGAATTTATCTTTGACGAGACATTGAAAATGATCGATTTCACTCTAACGGAATTACTGATACTAAAATAATTGTTTTTTTCTGTTTGATTAGGAGACGCGGAAATATATCACTCAGGTAATGAAATATATTGAAATTTGCCGCTTTTTTCACAATATAAAATACAGACAAGAACAGTACTTTCACTGTTGAGATACTGTAATGCATTCTTATTTCACAGAGAATATTTTTAGGTGCTGAAAAGACTGGGCCGGTCGTGGCCCAGTGGTTAGCGTGTCGAGCTGCGGATTAAGAGTTCTTAGACTAAGTTCACAATATGTTAAAAGTTCTTACACTAAGCCCATATGTTGCTGAACATGCTCCGCTCTTTCAGCAGTTAAAAATTAGGGCTGACTTTACCATGCCATGTACCTTGAGGTCTCTGGCATATCTGTTTAGCCCACGTGTCGTGTAAGGTGTCCAGATTTAAATAGCATGCTTGAAACTAGTCGTGTTAATTTTGGGAGAGGGGGGGGTATTCGACCATTTTCAAAAACACATTACTGAATTACCGGTCATTCTCTTTATTATTTCATTTGTTATGTTCGTCAACAGAGCACAAAAACTTCTTGAGCTGCTTTGGATCCCTAAAATAATCATAGAATAACAATATCTGCTGTGATAGGTAATATGAATTACAATTATATTTTACGCTAGCTGGAGTACCCGTCCCATGGACGGAAGTTATGTAAATTCATGATAAAGGTTATCTTAGAACATGAAAAGTTGCTTCCTTTATATGTAATTGTAAAAAAAATTGCAAAACACAAAATGTGAAACTGCAAGTTTGTATGCATCTTTCCATAGATCCAACAAACCTTCATGCCAAATTTGGTGAATATCTTTCTACAGGAGGTGAAATAGTGGTAAAAAACGCAAAAACGTCCATAAAAACCGCAAAATGCAAAACCGGAAATTTGTATGTATCTCTCCATGTACTCAATGAACCTTCTTACCAAATTTGGCGATGATCCATCCAAAGGAGATGAGGTAGTAGTAAAAAACGCAAAATGCAAAACTGAAAATTTGAATGTACCCCCGCATGGACCTAATGAGCTTCTATAACAATTTTGGTGAAGATCCATCCACACCCTACGAAGCAGTTACATGGACATACAACAGACAGTACTATTATATTTATATAGATTCTCAAGATATGCATAATTCTCCAGCTTATTCGCCTTTGACAGAAAATGCATATACGTGAGTGGCTTAAAATATAATAATATGTTATTTTAATTGAAGAATATCAAAAAAAAAGGTAAAAACTGAAGAGCCTGCAAATTTTAAAAATACTTAAAATGAAATAATACATTCAAATATTACAATAAACACAGAGCGTTTTAATTAAGTTGTGATAAAACATAATAAATAACCGACATGGATATTATAGAATTATTGTAGAATTCTTCAAATCCACATTACACGATTTCTAATTATAATGTCATGACTCTAGGGGAATAGCTTTGTATCAGTGTAACGAACTACATTTCGGAAGATCAGAGGTTCGAACCAAAGTATCCCACATAACGCACTCTACAATTTTTCTGTAATCCTGACACTCAGTCCTTTTATTTAATTACAATTAACCGAATAGGCGGAGGTTTCAGCTAGCTGCATGCCCTTCCTCTGATTGGTAGTTCTAAACCAGGAATAGCCATACCTGGAGTTGAGTTCTCTGATCAAGCCATTTAGCTCATATATCACATAAAGTATCGTTCATGTTGTAAATAATTTTTGAAGGATGTGTTGTGCATTTTTAGTCCCCCAGTGGCTCACTGTTATGTCTCATGGTTTATAATGCTAAAGTTCAGATTTCGATACCCGAGGTGGATAAAGCGCAAATAAGCCTATTGTGCAGTTTTACGCTTCATAACAAACAAACAAAAAATCATTAATTTTACGGTCATAAATATAAGGTAAATTCTGTAAAACCTTTAACGAAAAAAAAATCTGAAGTAGAAAAGGGGGTGTACTATGTGGTCTGGTTTTTAGAACTATTGATTTTGAAATGTATAACGTGTATTTTTGTTAATTATGCCGTCATATTTATGGTAAATTTTGTTATGTCAATGACTGTGAGCACTTCATTAATTGGATATAATGCTTTTAATTAAGTTTTTTATGAAGTCAGAGTGATTAAAACTGATAAAAAAATATAAAGACTAGTTATTAAAAGTGAACAAAACATTACAGTTGTTATTTTTTTAATTAACTAATTAGCTGGTTGAATATTCGGCCTGATCTACATACCTAACATTTTTATCCTTTTATGATAATAACATTGCAACATTACTATACTCTAAGTAACAACTTAGCAATCATTTGAAGTCGACTATAAAGCCACTATTTTTATTTTAGTTTTCTCATTTTGAACTCAAGATTACCGAGATTTAACCTTAACCTTGACCTCTGACTTCAAGATAGCAGTCTTCACTGGAACAAACCATATATTGGGTGACTTCCGGAGAACCAAATAGGAGGAATATTTCATACTATTATCTTGCAAAATATCATCATTGAAAGCATCAATTATTTTTTTCTTCAGCTCTCAGTTTCAATTTTATTTACGCCTTTGGCTTCTGGCCTTTTCGAAGGGGTTGCCTTTTACACTACATCTTACGCCCTTTTTGACAATTACATTAATTATGTTAAACATACATCCTTAAACATAAAATATTTCAATTATTTACACAATTTTTAACTATGTTGTACTTGCCTATAAGTTTCATTATATTTATACATATATTCCCTATTTATTTCTCTTTATGTTTTTCCTATTCAAGCATTACCCAATTTTCCTCAATTGTCTATTTATTAGGCTACATCTGTAATTTAAAAATTCTGCATTTTTCTCTCGTTCTCCTTTTTCCACCTTATCTCTTTAGATTGGTTCATTATCACACCTTATTCATGCTATAATTTTTTTCAGTTTTCCATTTTACAATAGTTACAAAACATAGACTTTAGTATTTCACATCATATCCTACTTTTGTTGCACGTTTTGGCCAACTTTTCTTTATACTGTCACCTCATATTTTATCAATCTTTCCAACTAGTTTTTCTTCCATTACTATCACATATGTTTCAGAATTTTCACTCTTCTCAGATGTTCTCTTCATCTTTCTTCCCCATCTATTTCCCTGATTATTTCTACTGCCTTTGGAATTTCTTTCAAACAATGTTTTGACAATCTTCCTTCCTTCGTCTTTAGTATCTACATACTTTATGCCCATTTTTTTGCATTATACTCATCGTCATATTGATTCTTCCTACATCCAACGGCCAGATGTAGTAGAATGTATTCCTAACTAAATCAACGTTGATTTTATATATGTTATATTTTTTATTCTTTTTTTTCTATTCCCAAATTTCTGCTCTGTAGTTAATAAGAGAATTTACTAGGCTTTCAAATAAGTGCAAACATTTCTCCATGTCCCGAATTCTGACTATTTTGTCGCATTCCTTGTTGCGTTTACTCTTCGTTGTATTTTCGTCTCAAGGAATTGTGTTTGTTCCGCTACTGTGTTTCTGTTATCAACAAATATTCCAAATGTTTATAGCTTTAACCACCTATATCTTCTGACATTTCTTTCCATTTTCAATCTTCGTCATTCTTCCCTCCCGTACTAAAAACCAAAGTGTTTTATTTTACTAAATTTAAGGTTATTTTATTCTTCTCCAGATATCTTTCAATTGTCTTAAAGATGCTTCTCATTTTTTTCAGATAATCTGTCATCATTATGACGCCTTCCGCAAACTTTAAGCAGATTTTCTTTGCTCATCACACCTTCTTCAAGATTTCTTTTATCTGTTCAACTTTTAAATAATTTAAATGTATCGAAAATATCGTAGGATTTAATGAACATCCTTGTCTAACTCATTTCAGGATCCAAATCATCCCTGATTTTTCTTTAACAAGTCATTGCTCAGAAGATCTTTAGTTTAATACCAGAAATCGTCTGCTGAGATGGACCATTAAAGACAAAGATTTATCTGAAACACTATATGTATGCATTATAAAAATTGCAAATATTTAAGCGCCGAAAGTTCGCAAAGCATTGGAAAACAGTAGGCCTAACATTTATAATAAAAAATATATTACAGACATTTTGTATATCCTATACCTTCTTCCTCTACCTCATCATATTATTGTTCTTTTCCAATCCTTCCATTCATATCTCTCATCAACATTATGTGTTTTTCTTCCTTCAGTCCTTCCTACAGTTTTACCTACATCTCCTTAATCATTGGATTACTATTTGATTTGATTACTACACAGAAAAATATTTTTTTTTAGTTTTTGCATTTTATTGAAATTCTCATTGCGTCTTTTTCCATCTTTACTTTCCATCCCAACCTTTCATTTCCTATCATTTCATCTCCCTTTGGTTTTCCTTTCTACTTTTCACAACCTCGTGGTTAGAGCGCTCGACTCGCAATCTGCGGGTCGTGAGTTCGAATCCCTTCACTGAGCATGCTCGCCCTTTCAACAGAGGAGGCGTTATAATGTAACGATCAATCCCACTGTTCGTTGGTAAAAGAGTAACCCAAGAGTTAGGTGGTGTTGACTAGCTGCCTCCCCTCTAGTCCATCACTGCTAACTTGGGGACACCTAGTGCAGATAGCCCTGAAGTAGCTTTTTGCGAAATTCAAAATAAACCAAACCTTTATTTTTTTCTCTGCCTCTTCCCATTTAATTGTTCATTCATATTTGAGGTTAAATGCCTTCTCTATACTAATCTTTGATTTTGATTTGCTTATATTTCAATTAAGCTCACAACATCATCTTTTCAAACATACTCCCAAAAAGCCCTATTCTTATTGAAAAAACTCGCCACATCTCACACTAACATTTCATTATTTTAACATTTTGTTTTCCTCTCTTAGTTGTTGTCCGTCTTCTGCATTATGATGGCATCCTTTTTCTGTATCCTACCTCTCTTACTTTCTACCTCTGTTTTAGATTGTTTTCCACTTATTATCCTTTCTTATTTTGTTATCTATATATATTCGCTTATCCTTCCTAGATCATTTTCTCCAAGAGCTATGTTTCTTTTTAATCCCCATTTTTGGTTTTTATTCGTCCCTTTCAAAATCCTGGCCTTCATATCTCACACTTACCTTCTTTCTCGTTTCTCTCTGTCATTTATCCACTCAAACGATTATTTTCCTATTTCTCTAATGTGAAATGAGTAATTATATTCAACAAACACTTTTATACCTTTCGAGTTCCTTTTTTCTTTGAAAATTCATTCCCCCTTTTTTTTAATAAAATGTTCCTATTATGGATACATTCTTATTATTATTTTGAATTGCTAGATTATAGGGAAGGAATTTAATCGACATATGACGTCATCATATTGATAAACTGTAGTACCTTTAAAAATAAATACATAACAAAGAGTAATACAATAATCTTTGGATAAAAAATAAGTAAATTGTTCATGTTCAAGAAGTAAAAAAAAATACCGTCTCCTTCAAAACACATTGTAACTAGCACAGATCGTGTTGGTTAACTACTCTTCACTAGGAGGAAGGTCGCCTATGAGTAAATGTAGCTTCCTCACTACACAATTTTACATTATCATGAGTTTTCAGAAGCGAAAGTTTGTACAAACACGACTTCCTCACTATACAATTTTACATTATCGGGAGTTTTCAGAAGGTTCAATGCAATTTCTGAAATAAAAAAGCAACTGGAACTTTTGGTAATATCAAAGTGAGCAAATTTTTGTTTAATAAATTAAACTGTGCCCGCCACAGGAAATCAAAACTACGATTAAACCGATGAATGGACTGATTTCGATAATTATTATGGAACAAATGTTTTCTTTACTAAAAACTATATTTAAAAAGTACATTTTGATATTATTAAAATGTCCTTTGACAGGTTCATTGTGGTATAAAAATATTTAAAGCCACAGATATCAGTTTTGTCTCAGAAGTACTTTTTTTTAGTGTAAGGACTACAAATGAACTTAGTAAAAAAATAAGGTTCATTGTATCGTTCTAAGTCCCAATTTTGTATTTTTTAATAAACATTTTCTTACATATAGCATATGTCATTATTTATTTAGCCCGGAGTGTTTCTTCATCATCTGGTATAACTTGTATCCATTACTTTAGTGAGACTTTTCAGGCAAATTCTTTACATTCAGTTACGATGTGCATGCAATGTTTTTATGGTAGCATAAAATGTTTGGTTGACTGAGTAGCTTATGCAGGTATATTTTGCTTATCTGCTTTTATGTAGTTATCTTAATATTAAATTCGGATAAGAGAAAGCTACCTACTTAGGTCAAAAATAAAACTAATTGTACACTAAAACATATATACAATCCAGAAATATATATAAATTCATATAAAAATATATGTATACTACTCATTCATAGCACCCACAAGTCAACTTTGGCTAATATGTAATTAAAGCCTAATTGCATACTAAAAATAATTGTTTGTTTGTTTTAGAGCAAAGCCACACAAGGCTATCTGCTGTGTCACCTCCCCAGGGGAAATCGAACCCCGGATTTTAGTGTTATACTCAGTAAACTTACTGCTATCCCCCCGAGAAACTAATAAAAATGAATAAGTATTTTTGACTGTGTTATATATCAAAATACATTGTACCTTAATCATACATATATTATATGTTTTTTGATTGGCTTAAAGTAAGTCGTGATATTTTATGATGATTAAAAGAGTTAAAATATTACAAACATGAAACTTCTCAAACTCACACTTGATAAAGATAATTTGCTAACACAAGTATTCATGCTCGAGGTTTAGAA
>NW_013665972.1:369447-377160 GCF_000517525.1 Limulus polyphemus | reverse complement strand
AGAAAACAGCAGTTTAAAATGGCGCAGATGTTGCGTGACGGTAAAGATAAAATTGGCATATGATAATAGAAGAATTTGCTTATTTATTTTATCGCAAAGCTACACAATAGGTTTTCCGCGCTCTGTCCATCACGGAGTATCGACTCCCGGCTTTTACCATTGCAAGTCCTAACCTTACCTCTAACCCACTGAAGGATTAGGAAGGCGATAATAGAAGAAACTACTAAAATAAAAAAAATATATATAGTTAATTCTAAATATGACTATTCAACTGCCAATCGCGCGTAAATGTATTGGCAATACTGCACAGGCGAGAAAATTAATCGTTACGTGTAAATTCGTACTTGGTGTCATCAATATGATAAGAACAGAAAAGGTTTAAGCATATAAATGAAATAAAATTACAGATTTAGTCCCTTATTTGCCACAAGTATCATGTATTTATATTTGTATTTGAAGAATGTGTAGGGTTAATGCTACAACTTTAATTCTTCAATGGACGAGCTGTACAAGGTAAAGTTTGTTTAGTTGTTCTTTCTCTAAACACTGGACTGGCCGTGGCCCAGTAATTAATATGCCGTACTGTGGATCCAACGGTTCATGTCTTGAGTTCCGTTACCGATAAAAATAATAGTGCACCGTTTATACTTTATATGAATGACCATCAAGTGCCACTATTGGAGTGCAATTCCAATATCTATTCGTCTTATTTTTGTACACGTTTAAGTTATGAGAATGCGTGTTTTGCACGTGCTGCTCAACCTCGAAAGACAGTACGCCCATTTCGTCTTCAAATTTGATAATTTGTTGATTACGTGTCTTAATAATTGTTTGAGGTATGATTGCTGTGTTCGTATAATTAAGAGACAACTGTGCCGAGTGTATATTGTTTAAATGTTACATATTAAGTGGTTATCAGTGACCAGGTGACAAAGAACAAACTCCAAGAGTGCAATTTAAGGTAAAAAATATTAATCGGTCTCATAATTGACCAAACAACACTGCACACATTAGTTGGGCTTTTGATCGCAAACACTAGAGATGGCCGCACCGCCTCTAGGCGCCTTTACTCTTCATGGGTGAGTCAAGATTTCGTGTTTCTTTAGTTATGGTCGATAATTTCATGTCTGGAGAGCATGAGATGAAGAATATGATCAATACAACATCATTCAATCTCAACTGTGGTTCGAGGAAGCATCTGTATAGATTTTATTGCTCTTCTGAGGGACAGATTTGCTTCTCTGCAATATATTGACTTGGTACTAGACACAGCTGTACAATATTTTGCAGATCCAATCGAATCAGTCTTTGTTCTTATGGAAGACAAGATCCAATGTTATGCTGTTAGAAATGTGATATGTAACCTTAAACATGTAACCTTAGCCAAACAGCAGTTTTGATCTAGATATCCCAAAAACTATGGAGTCTTCTTGATCTAGGTAAACACTTTAATTAACTTGCAACCCCTCTTGATCACCATCTAGGTAAACACTTTAATTAACTTGCAAACCCTCTTGATCACCATCTAGGTAAACCTCTTAATTAACTCGCAACCCCTCTTGATCACCATCTAGGTAAACACTTTAATTAGCTTGCAACCCCTCTTGATCACCATCTAGGTAAACACTTTAATTAACTTGCAAACCCTCTTGATCACCATCTAGGTAAACCTCTTAATTAACTCGCAACTCCAAAGGGCTTGTAGATGTATTGAGTGAAGAATAGGATGAGATCCACATAACACTGTTTGCCGACTAGTCAAAATATCACACACAGTTTAAGAGGCTATAACATTGCCATGATGGCTACTGTCGTTATACAGGATGTCTTCCGAGCAAATTGATTCAGTGAGGCCCGAGCTCTGACCAGTCTGAAATTGAAAGTACTCATTTAGTATCATTAAAAGCAATTAATTACTCACACAGATTTGACCTCTGTTGTTCATTAAGTTAAAAAACCATTTAACAATCATATCCTACCGGCTATCATTTTTTGGAATAGTTTATATCTAAATGTACATTTATTGAAAGTAATAGTTGATACCAAGATATATAAAAGTAGGTTTAAGTAAGTTATCATAGCTGTACGATCTTAAAGTTAAGCTTAATTGCGATCTTAACACAATTTACAGTACGTACCAGTTTGAAGATGTAAAACTATAATGGCTGGTTTGTACTTATTCACCACATGGGTACCCTCGGTATTAGCGTGTGTAATCTCAACAAGAAAATATTTTATCACAGATGTTTTTTATTCTTTCTTTTCCGATTTGATCGTAGAAAATTATAATTCTTCCGGTTTTTATATATTTATTTGAAAACGCCTGTTTTTTCAGTGGTTGTTTTTTGAGAACACGAGAACGTTTACAAAATTAACAGCTATTTACTGGCCGATCGTGGCCTTAGTATCTGGATGAGGAAGCTTTCTTTAACACGCAAGCTCTGTTCATCATTGGCCTTTATTTTATAACAAAAAATAATTTATTTCTATACTTGGACATGCGTCAAGTTCAGAATTTTTCTTATGTTCATGTAGATAATGTATTTATCTTCTTCGCTCAACAAAATACTCTTAATTTATACTAAAGGTATTTTCGTAATGCATTCTTATATTAACATGAAATAAAACGCATTAATATTAAATGCACTGTATTCAAGAGATTCTGATTCTCGACGCTTCAGTACTTTACGCATCGATAGCATAACAAAGAACAATGTTCACTGTATAAAGTACTATACACAGAATATATGTTTCTCACATTGTTTTTTATGTACTAATGGCATTTGCTGACAGCTTAAGATCACCACAACGTTTTTTCAGTTCCCTTCGTCTTGAGACTTTTTTATTAACAAATGGAATTGGGCGTCTTTTTTTTTTTTGCTCTTTCCATTTGTTCTTCTCAGTATACATAAGAAGTTCATTACTCTTCTTAATGTCATATTTTTCTCTTTGTTCTTATTATCAATCCGACATAGTATATATGGAGTAGCTTTGAGACGTAAAAAATAGTGCATTCGTTTTTAACACAAAAGGCAAGTACCTCTACCAGAAGAAAGTCCTTCAAAACTACAAATAACGTCTTCTTTCCAAAACGTTAAACGATGTAGCCTTTCTAACAGATATTGTTTACATTATCTCATTCGTCATATATTTTCATATCCTTAGAGGGGTTAAAAAGACATTTATTTTTTAACGGGGCGAAACTAAAACACACCATTCACCAAACTGACGTGAAAAACAAAGACAATCACAGAAACTGCAATGTAACTTTTATAGTATTGAATGTCACAATAGGAATTTTAGATGAGCTTTCATAAAATAATATATTTTTAGAACATAAAGATGTTGAAGTGTAAAAAAGAATACAGTTAATGTGTAGAATTTATTAATTTCTTTATTGAAATACAAAGAAAGATATACCGACATATATTGACCGTTGTTTTAACGTGATAGTGAATACACCATTAGGCTTAACAATATTTTAAAGAGAAAGTTGCCCAGATCGGTATATTAATTATCTTTAATTTCATCTGTTTGAGATTAATGTACGATAATGTGTGATCGATAAGTATAACACACGGACTAACAAAGGTGAAAATCAAGTGTTATCCACAAGAACAGGTTTAGATATAATATGAATTTTGTTTGTTTGTTTCGGATATTCACTCAAAGACACAAGGGATATCAGTGATAACCGTCCCTAATGTCGAACTGATAGACTAGAGGGAAGGCAGCTAGTCACCAATACTTACCCCCAGCTCTTGAGATGCTCTAATCAGATTGTGGGATTTGAGCGTCACTAGTATAGTGCACCAACTACCCTAAAGCGCGACGAACGATTTTGTGGCAAAGGGACGTGAATTCTGGACCCTCGGGTTCACAGTTCCATACTCTGACATGAATCAATTTAAGTTTAGCACGTGGATAATTTTATAAGACTTTTGACTAGAATGAGATTTCTAAATTAATGTTTCGTATCCGTTTTTTTCCGGTAAATTAGTGTTCTAAAGACATACTTGAAGCAATATATATATATTACTTAATAACTTCATACTTTCTGCTAAATCTCAGGGGTTTGGGAGCGCAGCAACATTAAAGTTGGCATCCTTATAATCCAAAATTTACTAAACCATTCATTAGATTTTTTCCCCGACTCTTCTAATAAAATATAGGTGTGTCACATGACAAGATGTTCTGTAAATAGATTTTCTTCCAGAGCCCCCAGTGGCACAGCGGTATGTCTGCGGACTTACAACTCTAGAAACCGGGTTTCGATACCCGTGGTGGGCAGAGTACAGATAGCCCAATGTGTAGCTTTGTGCTTAATTACAACCAATACAATACACTTTCCAGTATCAGACACATAAACAACTCAAATGTATACTTTAGATCATTAAAACGTTAAATTCAAGCACCTTATATTTTGTAATTGTATCAGTTTTTTGGATAAACCTATAAGAAAGCTCTGTAAGTAGGAATAGCTAATTAAATAAATCGTTGTATGATCATGAATAAATAAAACAATCTATAGTCTGAATACTGTTAGACTGAAGATATTCTTTAAACAGGAGTGAGTCCAGAAAACAGTTTGCAGAATGAATACTTTAACAATTAGCATCTTATTACGAGAAAGCTGGTGTTATTTATCTAACCTTGTGATCCTACGTGCTTTCCTAGCATAATGTATGTCGACAGAAAGTAAATCCTGAACTGCAACTTTATACATTTATTTCAACCACGTGTTTGATTCGTCATGTCACCAAGATCTCAAACATACATGTATATATATATATATATATGTGTGTGTATATACTTTAGAACGAATCTATTTCTCTGTTAAATGTGCATTTGAAAGATTATCTGCTATTTTCATCTATTATCCACCACTTTCACTTATTATCCACCATTTTCAGTTATTATCCAACACTTTCATTTATTATCCACCATTTTCAGTTATTATCCACCATTTTCATTTATTATCCACCACTTTCATTTATTATCCACCATTTTCAGTTATTATCCAAAACTTTCATTTATTATCCACCATTTTCAGTTATTATCCAAAACTTTCATTTATTATCCACCATTTTCAGTTAGTATCCACCATTTTCAGTTAGTATCCAAAACTTTCATTTATTATCCACCATTTTCATTTATTATCCACCATTTTCACTTATTACCCACTACTTTCATTTCCAACTATGCTTGGAGTTCCTTACATGCTACACTTGTTCCTCGAATATTTACTGGCATTGTGAGAACAAAGCGATAAACAAATTGCTGAACTTAGTCCAGTTTCGGTTTTTTTGCAGTTGAGACTTCGAAAAACTTTATTTCTTTGCTTGGTATCACTTGATGGTTAAGGCATTCAACTCGAAATCTGCGGATCGCGAATTCGAATCCTATCACCGAACACACTCGTTCTTTCAGCTGTGGGGACGTTATAATGTGACGATCAATCCAACTTTTCGCTGGTAAAAAGAGACCCAAGAGTTGACACTACTGCTTTCTCTATAGTTTATCATTTCAAATTCAACTTTTAGCGTCATAAGCCCAGAGACTTACCGCTTACCTACTGGGAGAGGACTGTGGACGCGAAAAGGCGAAAGATAACCCACTGGGTTTTCACACCTGTAAACTTCTTAAGTAAAACAAAACCACCTCTAATTAAAGGCTATTGGAGATTTGGGTTTTCACACATCAAACTACTTTCTACAGGACTATACCAGCTGAGAGAAACTGTATGATATATATTACCAGCACTTTACATAGAAAATGTAAATTGCATATTGTTTAGTCAACACACATTTCAAAAACTCACTGTTATTTTTTATAGTTGAATTTCGCGCAAAACTACTTGAGGGCTATCTGCGCTAACCGTCCCTAGTTTATAACTGATAGATAACTAGACAACACCATCCACCACAAACGCTTAGGCTACTTTAATCGAATAGTGGAATTGACCATCACATTATAACGTCCACATGGCTTAAAGGGCTAACACGGTAATAAAATTCGAACCTTCGACCCGCAGATTGTGAATCAAGTGCACTAATCACCAAGCTCTTACCTTAATATTTCAAATTCTGAAGCCTTTGCGGACTTGTTATTTCATAATATTTTCATATTTTAAAATCTTAGCTGTACCTTAAGTGACTCATGAAACTAAACAGTCAGATCAGAGACACCAGAGAGAGAGAGGGCAAACCAATCACCAGTCTAATTGCTCTCAATCGATCAAAAGGATCAAACTGTCACAATTTTAATGCCCTCACAGTTAAAAGCGAGAAGTGTGTTAAGCAGGATATCGCGGTTCAAGCTTTGGAGCTCCTCCACATTCTGGCACGCTAACTAATAGGCCACACTCGACCCTTTTGATTTCTAATTTTTTTATTTTGAAGTTACTTTAATAAATGATTAAACTTTCTGTTTACAGTCACAAAAAATGAGAAAGATTAACGTTGTAAAAATGGCAGCTATATTTTACTCTCTACTGTAGACTGGTACATTATCCTAATCTATGTATCTGTGTTGATACGAGTACATTATTGAGGTTTTTTTATCATTTCTTAATAAACGAAGTAAGCATTCAGTTATTTCTAGTGGAGGAATTCACAGAACCTCCAAAACATCGAAAAGAAATCCTATTTACTCGTTTAGACAGCAGAATGTGGAGGCATAAAGATGTCAGTGTTACGGAAGGAAAATCCCGAGCATAAAGTGCTTTGCGAAATAACTGTTATATGTTTATTCCAATCACTAACATAGATTTAATATATTAAACGGCTACAGAGCTCGCGTTTACAATTGTTACTAACCTTCTACCTTTAAGAAATTTAACCCAACTCTATATAACTTTACAAAAGTTCTCTACTTAATGATAAATGTAGACTTATATTATCCTTCAGTAAAGACCCCTAGTGGCACAGCGGCATGTCTGCGGAATTACAACACTAGAATCCGGGTTTCGATATTTGAGTGACCGTGGAGAAAAAATATTTGGAAAAAGTATTCATTTTATAAACATGTTTTGTCTTGCATATCAATGACGGATGGCAATGGGATCATAATGTAAAGAATGTAATTTTTTTGAAAAGATAAATATAAAATTAATGTTATGAGGGTAATGGAAAGAAATTAACATAGAGCGATGAATATTTTGGTTATAACTATTAAAAGGGAATAAATATAAAATCCCAAGTATTAAGAATCGAACATGTCGTAAAATGATAACTTTTAAATTCACAAATATCATGGGCGTATCTAGTTGAAAATATACTAATTTAGAGCCATAAATGCTATGAACGCAACTGTTTGAAATGAATATCACACAGAATCATCAATATGATGGATGCAACAGAATGAGAAGACGATAATAACTGAATCGCAAATAGTGGATTAGTATTTCCAACCAGAACGGCAGCATGTGCGGCCTTAAGATTCAGGAATAGTCATCCTTAACTTAAAACTGCTGATTAGACGGATGACCACGAGTCAGTAGCATCCGTTACCTATTATGCAAGATTATTAATGTATTTTTTGATAAAATGCCCATAGCTGAAAGTGTGGAAAATTATCAGTAATATACCACAGCTCGTACCGTGGACCTTCCGATCCGCAGCTCAGCAAATTAACCATTAGGTCATGTCTGATTTGAATAAAATGAAAAACAGAAATAATACCAACAATTTAAAATTAACCGACTCAGGAACT
>NW_013665972.1:361236-369324 GCF_000517525.1 Limulus polyphemus | reverse complement strand
TCACACTATGTTAAACATTTAACAAATTATGATGAATGAAGGTCTTACAAAATATTATTTGAAATAAGAAATATCTAAAACGTGTTCATTTTTATATAGTTTTAGAAACATCGAATAGCTTAAACAGAAACAACACCTGTTTAATACCAACAACGGAATACTCAATACACATTACAAATTGCAGAATCTTTCAAATAAAATATATAAAATCAAAATTATGTAAACCTGATGAAATTGGCAGAAGATGCTCTGGTACTCCTTTGATCGCTTTGCCATCTAGTGAGAGCCTTTTAAACCGTATATTTACGTTTTCGCCAAAAAAGTCAAGTGTGGTTAGTTTAACCTCATTATTTTACGGTAATTTAGCAGTGTTAGCCTAGAAGGAAGGAAGCTTGGATTACCGTCCTGACATTATAACGCCCCCACGAATTAAAGGGCGAGCATGTTTGGTGGGACGGGAATTCGAACCCCGGACCCTCAGATTGCGACTTGAATTCCTTAACCACCTGCCTATGCCGTATAATTGAGAAATTGATTAGAAACGTGAATAAAAACGTGTTAAACAATAGACTCGGACCAATATCAGGCTCCTGTTTTCATGAAACAAAACTTATTTTACTATTAACTTATCTATTACACCCCAATGAGCCAACATTAAGTTTATGGACTTGCATCACTAAAATCCGAAGTTCGATCTCTTGTGGCGGACAGAACGCAGATAGTCCACTGTGTAGCTTTCCACTAAATATAACACAAAACGTACTTACTGCTATAGAGTGAGTTGGTTTCTGTTTAGTGGTATTGTTTTAAATTTTTGATGTATTGCATTCGATAAAGTTTGGGTGTTATGTTATTAAAACCAAAAGCGCGGCTTCGGAATACAATTATAATTGTTGAAACAGAACAGTGCATTTAAACACCATGAGAATCACTGACAACAAGCAAGGTGAATTACTTTACAAAGTAACACGTTTGAATTTCTGTTTAAGCTGGACTCACATGAATTGGACAGAAATTATTATATACTTTAATCACTTAACTGTTGTGAGACTAACATAAACAGCATAAAAGTTGGAATCAACTAACTATTGTATATTTGTACTGTTTTATAAAAGCTTATTAGACACAGATTAAAACGTTTGCAATTATTTATTAAAGCAATTCTTAGTATGTTGAAAGAGTAATGTCAATATCTTTTAAATTCTGAGTATCTTTACATTCGTAGTCCTGCATCCGAACCACACAAAACCAATATTTTAATTTATATCCTCGATTCCGTCTTCTTTATTAAACTTTAAATGGTGAGTGACGTTGTGACATCGTCACCATTAGTATCACTAGTAAATTCGTAAAATGTTTATCGTGCTTTTAGGTGTAACCCGTTTACTGATCTATGAGTACTGATAAACAATCTTGGTTTTAGAAAATTATCAACGATGAAGTAACCCAATTCAGTCCTCACAGAAGTTGAGCACAGCCCAGTGGTTCATGTGCTGGGCTGTGGGCCCAAAGTTCCATGGTTCGTGCACAGTTACTACCAAACAAAAATCTCCCTTCGCACTTTCTGCCCATGGGTTCGTTATAAGAGTGATGGTCAAATCCCATTGTTCAGTTAGAGTAGCCAACGAATTTGTAGTGGGTGGCGTTGACAAGCTGCCTTCCCTGTAGCCTATCAGTTCACAATTAGAGACGGCTAGAGCAAATAGCCCTTGAGTAGCTTTTCGCGAAATTCAACAATAACAGTTTTCATAAATAATGCATCTACTCAGCCAATGTGATCAGACTCCTTTAATGTTATTGGATTTAGTTAGTTTGTGTTGTATTGTCTAATTATCTTCTAAGACGACTTATTCTTCATTTATGTGTTAAACAACTTCTATATGTAAATTTTCCATTCGTGATTGGTTATTTCGAAGCTGGATGTCGTTGTCACATAGCTGCTGTTGATGTTAATTTATTGTTAACTTTCTAATTTAAGTAACACCTGGTGCTGGGAAAAGTTCTTTT
The DNA here is from genome assembly GCF_000517525.1 of Limulus polyphemus. NCBI lineage: Eukaryota > Metazoa > Arthropoda > Merostomata > Xiphosura > Limulidae > Limulus > Limulus polyphemus. The sequence continues at coordinate 367,317 of NW_013665972.1, read as the reverse complement.
ATATTGCAAATCACGATATTAAAACTTGTGTAACGCACAGCACTAGTCGTACTACATAGAAAACTAATTAAAATGAAATTCATCCTAACCATAACGTTTTGTTCGAAAGGAGGGAGAGATAATTAATTTTATAACATCCCCCATGCACTCGTGGGAGTTTTCAATAGAGTCTCATGTTTCAAGCACGTGAAGATAAACATTTTTCTTTGCTAAAACATTTTCCTTGTGCCACAGCCGGGTCTGTACATGAATGTATTAAGCATACTAAACTCAAATGCGCGAAAAACATTAAGAAACACAATACTGTATTTAATTTTGTTGGATAATTACTTAATTAAAAGTAGAAAGCTTCTTTATACCATGAAGTTGCAGAAACATACTTTGTTCAACATACTAGATAGTTAAATGTCATAGTAAATTTCAAAAGTTTGATAAATTATTCATATTACTGGATATATATATATATATTATCCATTTCTTTAATACAAACGTGTATTGAAATTAATCTAACCCAAAAGATATTTTTTTTATCTGAACTCGAAAAACTAGCTAATATATTAGCATTAAGACCCGCTGGCAAAATAAACACTTAATAAGTCGTTATCTCGATTAACGTAGTTCTCAGTACTACAGAATTATGTGTCTGTCTTAGTCTCGTGTCTTATATAATCAAATGGTTGATACGATGAGTTGTCTGATATAACGCGGGAGCAATATCACTCGATGGTTCAAAATAACGAGAGGCCGATAGTGGTCAAATGGAGCTGCGGGTTTAGGGTTTACGTCCCGTTACCATCGAAACAAAATCGCGCTCCTGCAATTTGGTACCATGAACGCATTATAAAGTTGATGGCCAAGTCCCACTATTCGGTCAGATAGGAGTAGCCCAAACAGTTGGCGTTGCGTGCCGTTAATTGGTTGCCTTTTCCCTAGTTTATCAGCTCAAAATTAGGGACGGCTAACGCAGAAAGACTTTGAGTAGCTTTACCCGAATATCCAAAAACAAATAAGAAATTACAAGCTGTTATATATTCAGTGGTATGTCACGAAGCCCGCATAATAAAGTACCTCATAAAATCACATGGTTGATATAAAACCGCGCACTTGATGCAATAACGTAGTTTAAAGATTCACGTGTCTGATCTACTTCTTCGTCATATTTTTTCTAGGAGCTTCTCCACTCATATAATCAGAGCATCTTTGCTATCAGAAACGTTTATTAAGCGTTCTCGTGGGTTTTAAAGTGAACTTATGTTTGTTTTGAAGTCATTGGCTAATTGTTATTATTAGTAATGTAACAGTAGTTTTCTTTCTTCTACTTTTCACAAAAATGTTAGTCTATCCATTTTCTATAAGGATTAACAATGCTCAGAAATATTCAAAAACAGAATTTACATTAACCCATTGAGTCCGTAGTTAATCAGCGCTTTTTTTTCTTATTTTGGTATCGTTTTCTGTGTCATATACAGCACCTTTCTCTTACAGTTAAACTACACATACATGCAGAAAATTCTGTTGCGCGATGTGCATAAAACGTTTTTATATCTTCTCAACAACATTGAACTAAATGCTAGTCATGTTCTGTTCTACACAACCTCTGAAATGAACAGTTTCATTCTGTCAGATTCCAATAAATTATGGCGATTTTTTGGTATATATATTTTATATCATATATCAATGACGAGCACAGGGGAGTGGCTGCGCGAGCTCAAGCTCAGTCTGTTGCTTTCATTCTTTTATGCCCCAAAAGTGCTTTTTCTCAGTCTTAAAAAAATGTCCACAACTACAAAAAGATACGCCTGATTCCACACCTTGCCTGCTGCGAATTATTACGAAAAATAGGTAGCTTTAAAATTAATGACACGCATATACTTGCAGGTCTTTAAAAAATAATTATGATATGTTATTAAGTGTTAATACGGAAGAATTCAATGTTTAGTTTTATATTTTAAAAATGTTTTATAATACCGATTGAATAGGAATAAAAGAGGATCTGTTTGCTTCTCATGGCTTTCTGCCCCAATGTGTACCAGAGATAACCTATAGTCCCCATAATCTCCCCTAATACCCCCTCATAAAAAAGAAAAAGATGCTTGAAAATGTCCATTTTTGTCAATTAACCCTGCACTTTTAATGTCCTCTTCACATTACTGTCATATATGCTTCAAATTGATATATAATTTAGTAATATTTTGTACATCTTTGTAAAAAATCGTGTACAAAAACGCTTAAAAAGAAAATCTACACCATAAGAAAATTTGTAATTCAATTTTTATTATGTCATTATATAACACGTTCTCTGATATTCACCGAGCCACCTGATCAGAATCATATGGCACATTACTCAATAAAACCCAAGCTGTCTTTCATTTCAATGTAGCCTCAAAAAATAGCAGTTTGAACCTTTTCCAGCTAGATATTTTGTAATTGCTTTGTGAAAAAGTCTGTTTTATATTTTGTTATTTATTGAGTTTTCTTTGTTTCGGTTTTCCTTGACTTACTGTATAGCTATATGTTAACATTTAACCATTTATTAACTAACACCTTCTATTAAAAAAAATAGTATTTTCATTGTGAACGACACCTTATGCAAAATATGAGCTAAACAACCAGTGATAGACTCCTAAAACTCAGGCATAGCCATTCTTAATTTAAAATTGCTGTCAACCAATCAGTAGCACCTGCCACCTATTTTTTGGCTATTCTTACCAGAATAGCGGGATTGACTGTCATAGTCATAATACCCCTACAGCTAAAGGTGCGAAGTGTTTTTTTGCGGCTCGTACCTTTAACCTTCCAGTCCGCAGCCCAGCATGTGTTTCACTAAACCACATTCATCGTGGATTATTGTATCGTATCAATCATGCTTCCTTACATCGCCTATCTATTTCGTTCGTGGTTATCATTTTTCTTTTTCGTTCTTCCTTTTTTACCCTAAAAACACTAATAACAACTTTGTAGACTGTATTTTTCTATCCCATCAGTATATGCGTCAAGACAAGAGATATGTCGGCTACGTACTTTTTTTTTTAAATGGAAAATTGTACTAATGTATTGCCCCCACCCCCAGTGGCACAGTGGTATGTCTGCGGACTTACAACGCTAGAAACCGGGTTTCGATACCCGTGGTGGGCAGAGCACAGATAGCCCATTGTGTAGCTTTGTGCTTAATTACAAACAAACTAACTAATGCATTTTTAAAATTTTAGCTTGTGTTTTTTAAACTATCGAACTTCAAAGCAGTCATTTGAATGCTTTGTCGTGATTTTACAGAAACTTGCTATAACAGTTTTGCTTTACTCTTTTAGTAAATATTTAAAAAACATGTAGTATACAGGGTGTAAGAAAAGTCTGGAACCATAGGCGTCTCAACGAACTTTACAGAATGTGTTCCATATGCTGTCCTTGTAATTCGAAACAAGTTTGGATTAACGGCAGGATTGACTCGACTCTTCACAGTGCCATAATGAGTAATGTACCTGAAATTAAGAAAAGCTGCAAATCACCTATATATGTTTCAGGCTTTTCGGACACCCTGTAATTTTCTTACAACTTGATTCAATCTTTTAATAAATTCTAGCTATCAAATTTCTTTAACGTTTTACACGTGTCTAATAAACTATGTACATGTATAAAGATAAAAAAGTGATGTCAAACTATATGTAAACATAAACAAGTCGCTATAGAGACAAAAATCTATCAAACGTAACTCTTCTTTCACATTTTAGCTCTAATGAAAGAAACATTCTAAATTCCTTAAGGGTTTTCAATAAATCAATCTGAATTCAGTTATGTGAATTACTGTGCACAGCGTGTGACACCGTTGGCGACTGCGGCCTGCAGATTTTCTAATGGTTACCATGCCAACCGCCTCCGTTCTTTACACGAAATGTAGATGTATCCCTAATTTCACCAACGTTTCCAAGGCAACCAACAATACCAGCTCCTCTGTAGATGACCAAAATGAAGGGTCGATAGATTACGAGAAAAGAAAAAGCTAAAATGGCAGTAAATATATTAAAAGTATCTGACGTTGATTGATAAGAAACTTTATATTTGAAAATTTAAATAAGGAACGTAATGCATATAAAAATTTTTTTTTTCACGAAAACGTTCACCAGAAGAAAGAAAATATCATTTATAATCATATTAAACGGTTATTTGATTTAGATGATATTTCACATCATTTATACATAAATATGCGATGATTACGGTGCATCCTTTTACGCACATTTAACATATTCTATACATTTATATAACAACAAGGGTGTTGGATACCATAATAGTTATAAAACATTTTTAAAGACTCTATGCACGCCATAACAAGTACCGACTAGTTTTCAAGATAATTTTCTTTGAATTTCGCGCAAAGCTACACGAGAGCTATCTGCGCTAGCCGTCCCTAATTTAGCAATGAAATACTAGAGGGAATGCAGATAGTCATCACCACCCACCGCCAACTCTTGGATTACTATTTTTACCAACGAATAGTAGGATTGACCGTCACATTATAACGCCCCTACAACTGAAAGGGCGAGCATGTTTGGTGGGACTGGGATTCGATCTCGCAGACTGCAAGTCGAGCGCCCTAACTACTTGACTATGACAGGCCTTTCAAGATAAACTAACTCAAAGTTTTCTAGAGAACTTTATAATTGAGTGATTGTCAGTGGCTTTCCTCATTCGCAATTTCATTTGAAACAAAAAAAATTAATAGACAAACAAAAAAATATAGGCTTCATATCTAAAACGTCTAAAATCTCTTTGATTGAATAAAAGAAATAACTGAATAAACTTTCTTTGTAAAAAATTACCACTTTTTCTTTCACTTTAGTCACATTAAATAATTTCACCTGTAACAGTGACCAAACATGTTTAAAACCCTAAACAAAATGCCTTTGAGATGTATATAATTATAAATGTTCTTAAGTAACACATTTTGAAATATTTTAAATCTTCAATTAATACTTTGTTCCCCAACAAAAACAATATATTCTAATTCGAACTCTTTTGTACACATGCTATTTAAATTATATGTAAAAGTTTCGGTGCTATTAAGTTTGTTTTCCTTGCTGGAAAAAAAATAATGAAAATATCAAAGTATTATCAGGAAATGTGTATAAAAAGCAAGCTTAGAACGTTATTTTTCCATAAGTTATTTTAAAAGCAGAAATTTTATTAAAGGATGGGCGTCATTTGAAGCACACCAGAGGAGGGCAATGTGATTTCAACGGCTATAAATAACCTTCGACATGTTTAAAAAAGCATGTCATAAACAACACTAAAAAGTCATATTGTACATACCACGTTGATGTTCTTGCGTCCTTATTTTTACTAAGCATGAAGTTGGGTTATCTGTGCTCTGCCCACCATGGGTATCGAAACCTGATATTTAACGTTATAAGCCCTCGGATTTACCGCTAAGCCACCAAGGGCACGTGTTAATGGTAATATGTTCTAAAGTTGTGCTTTAACACTCCAGGTAAAGGGAAAACAACTTGAGCTGATTTGGAATTGTCCTCTGTCAATTAACACTTGTAGGAAATATTGTGCATATTACTGGAAAATACAAAACACAACATACAAATTCATACAAAGCAGAGACTTGCTAAACGCTAAGTGTAGGCCTAATACCAGTACACGATAGATCAGTGTTAATCAGAAGGAGCTGAATAAACAACAAGCAGACAGAATTCTTTCAGTACCTCTCAAATGTGTGCATTATGTTAATTGACGCATACACAAACGACATTTTCTAGCTGATTTTCGGCAAGGAAGTGATGTCTGCTTTACAAATATTATGGCAGTGAAAAATACATTTTTATGAACAGCTCTAGTCGTAAATAAACTACAGATATCGAGACCATTTAATATTATAGGGAAATATTATGCAAACATTTCAAAACCTGCTTATCCTCGGGGAGAAAAAAAATAATCCGTTTCTGAATATTGACCTTTTAAGAAATAAAAGAATTTAGCTTTCAATAATCAGATTGACGTAAAAGAAAGAATATTTTGTAAGTTATACTTTTGTAAAATGACTGGTTGTTAAAAGACTTTTCATATAAAAACATAAACATA
>NW_013665972.1:333735-360291 GCF_000517525.1 Limulus polyphemus | reverse complement strand
ATCACTTCTTTTAAATCAGAATAAAAAATATTAATACGATAAAAAAGAAAAAATGCAGACTTCTAGTAACTTTTCTGACATTTATTCTCACTCAGCATCATGTTGCAAAGAAACACCTCAAACTGTCACACAACTGTAGAATATGGATATAATACAAAGTGTGGAGTTTACACTTCTAAATTGTATTTCATTAGCTCGACTAAATATTACACTATGTTGTTTTTACAGACTCTGTGTGAAATATCCAGTTAGAAACAAACATGGCTATAACACGTTTTAACTCTTAGTTTTATCACATAATATAGTTAAACATGCTGGGTAAACTACAACAGAGACAATACTAAATTCCAAGTCACTTAGAGGCAGCTTACAGGCTAAAAGTTAACAATATAAAACTCCATAAGGTGGATAAACAGAGAGAAACATTGTTAGACACAAAATGGCACACGATTTTAATCGAATAATCCTCTGAAGGAAGAAAGCTAGATATTAGTTTCCAGTTTTAGCTATACAAAAAAAAGACTTCCCATTTATTATATATATATATATATATTAATAAACATCAGTGTATTTAAAGAAAAAGTAATTATAGAACAATTTCCATAAAAAACATTTTGTTCTTCAAAAACGCAGTATAACAAAGACTGTTATGGAATTTCAACTTTAAAACGTATGAAAGTACAATGGTAAGACACATAAAGTGAGTTTACATTACGTTAAAACTATCTTGATTATAAGCTGTAGGTGCTGTTCTTGGAAGAGCATTCAACTCAACTGAATAATTTACAGAATAGATATTCATAAAAAGGTGTAACAATTACAAACATGATGTGTGTAATAAGTCAAGGTATGATAACAATGTAAACTAAACCACAAGCAAATACAGTCTTCTAGACGTCTCTTAAAATATGACAACATGTTACAAGCTTGTCAATTTGGTTTAAACTGGAAATATTAATGGAAAATAAGATAATGAAATAATTACGACTAAACTCTCAACTCATGCAACTAACATAAAGTGACATAATATTCCTAAGATGAATATGTGGTTCACCTAAAAATTTAGTCTTGTTTTTTGTTGTTTTTTTTCTGGAATCTACACCATCTCAAATACCACTAATTTCCAGCACAATATATGTGTTAAATTCACATTCTGGTCAGAAATTTGCTTCTTTTCTTAAGACCCTCTTCTTTTGTTTTTAGAGAATTGAATAGTGATCTCTATTTAATTTTTTATTTCACTTGTAAAGGATAAATCACCATTTCTTTTTACATCACAAAGTAGCCGTTTAGTTTCTCCTATGTACTCCTTATTTTTTGTTAACATGTAACTTTATTTACAACACTGATATGTGGTTGTAATACTTAGTTAACACAAAACAAAATGTTTCTTTTATTTACTGAATTGTTTAAATAGTCAAGTTTCTATCATATAAAATATATTGGATTTTTCGCAGAAAAAGGCAGAAAAAGTTCTCGCACAAAAAGAACTGCATATTTTATTGAAGCTTATTCGGTTATTCTGTTGTTCTGGTGAAATGATTTCTGTCATTAATCTTATATAAATTTCTGGTAATATTTCTCAACTTTAAGATAGTCTTTAGTCTGAATCATTTCTGTCACAAATTCGTATCGTTATTGCGATTGGACAATTCAGAATTACAGTCTTGATAGAATGGGCATGAGATAAATTATTGTCCAGACATCTGTCAGTATGAGTTACTCTACAATGTAATTGATACTCTTGAACCATTCTTAACAAAAGGGTAGCTTGCTGCTGTGTACTTTTCGTTTCTATTTCACACCAAATGCAGATTCCTTGTTTGTTAAGATTATTTAAAAAGGGTTGAAAGGGCCTTGTTTCCATGTGAAAATTGTATCCTCCATGTCCCTTTATCAGTTGACAAGTTTTTGTGTTATTTCTTATAGAACGTTTTCTTTAAATTATTCGTTTTAAAGATGGAACATTGCTGACAATAACAGTGAGCCGTTAATAGTTCGCTGTGCACGTCTGGGTTTCAGACAAAACTGGAGAATTCGTTCAACGGTGAAGGCAGAAATAAACTGACTACGTAATTTTAGTTAATTATTTTGTTTTTAATTCAAGACTGGTAGCCTCGGGTAAATGTACAGTAGTAAATAGATTATTTCACGTATATGATTATCAGCTATATATTTTTATATGTTTCATTTTGCTAACAAAATCATCAGAGGTTTTTCCATAAGATGTTACTCTTCTGAGACTATAAAAACCACCAGCAACGTACTAACAATATTCTTGGAAAAATTCTAAGAGGCTGAATAGAAAATGTGGGATTAAAAATATAATAAGCCTAATACTAATGTCTTATCGCATATATAATTAACTATAGTCATGTTTCGCCAGCTTAGAAAAGACGGTCACACCAAAATAATATATATCGTTTCGCTGGAAAATTATTTTTTTCTTTTTCTTTTTGCGTAGTAGAGATATTTCATTTAACGGAGTTGTTCATTTACTTTTCTTTCAATGTTGTCACGAACACATTTGAATACTTTTTAATAGCAAATAGGATTTTGGAGACTGTTCATTTTTATTATATAGTCAGTTTTGTTTTTGAAAACCCTGTTGTTTCACTTTTTCCATAAGCAGCAATGCTAACTAATCTGTTTGAAGATTCTTAATGGCTTGTCTATTTTCTCTGTTGAAATGAGTTTTTGTAACCTTCCTTTACGAAGAGAATTCTTTCTTAGGATCCATAACTCTTAGGCTGTACTTGGTTTGCTAGTTAAGAAGCAGTATCTTTAATCAATCTAATAATATTTATATATGGAATTATTCCAGATATCGATATAAATTTACATTCTTTAAACAACACGTCATTTCATCTCTGCTTTATACAATACTCCTATACTATTCCCTTTGAAACGACTTAAGACTAATATCAAAGATATGGTTAGACGTATGTGAAGTGCCAAATTCCAGCCATGTTACTAGATGTAAACAATATTATGATTAGACGTATGTGAGGTACCAAATTCCAGCCATGTTACTAGATGTAAACAATGTCATGATTAGACGTATGTGAAGTACCAAATTCCAGCCATGTTACTAGATGTAAACAATATTATGATTAGACGTATATGAAGTACCAAATTCCAGCCATATTTCTAGATGTAAACAATATTACGATTAGATGTATGTGAAGTACCAAATTCCAGCCATATTACTAGATGTAAACAATATTATGATTAGACGTATGTGAAGTACCAAATTCCAGCTATGTTACTAGATGTAAACAATATTACGATTAGACGTATGTGAAGTACCAAATTCCAGCCATGTTACTAGATGTAAACAATATTACGATTAGATGTATGTGAAGTACCAAATTCCAGCCATATTACTAGATGTAAACAATATTATGATTAGATGTATGTGAAGTACCAAATTCCAGCCATGTTACTAGATGTAAATAATATTACGATTAGACGTATGTGAAGTACCAAATTCCAGCCATGTTACTAGATGTAAACAATATTACGATTAGACGTATGTGAAGTACCAAATTCCAGCCATATTACTAGATGTAAACAATATTACGATTAGATGTATGTGAAGTACCAAATTCCAGCCATATTACTAGATGTAAACAATATTATGATTAGACGTATGTGAAGTACCAAATTCCAGCTATGTTACTAGATGTAAACAATATTACGATTAGACGTATGTGAAGTACCAAATTCCAGCCATGTTACTAGATGTAAACAATATTACGATTAGACGTATGTGAAGTACCAACTTCCAGCCGTATTACTAGATGTAAACAATATTATGATTAGACGTATGTGAAGTACCAAATTCCAGCCATGTTACTAGATGTAAACAATATTATGATTAGACGTATGTGAGGTACCAAATTGTAGCCATGTTACTAGATGTAAACAATATTATGATTAGACGTATGTGAAGTACCAAATTCCAGCCATGTTACTAGATGTAAACAATATTATGATTAGACGTATGTGAAGTACCAAATTCCAGCCATGTTACTAGATGTAAACAATATTTATTTTTTCTTCTCATTCCCATAGTATTGTTCTAAGTAGGTAGGTTTTAATTGCCTTTGTCCTTTAAAAAGATGAATGGTTAGGCCAAAGTAATTACACATTCAATACTATGGAGGATAGTAAATCAATAATATGGAGAGAACATCTTTAGCAATTTAAAGACATTAATTTTGTACCTTTCACTCTCCTGTCTCTTGGGGCTTATTTCTTTTCCACGTGCAACATGTTAATACGTTGTTTCTAAAATGGAGTCCTTTACATAAAGAATTTTGCACGATGTGTGGTAATTTAGTATATCTCATATCACATATTTTATCAGAAGTAAATAAACGTATTTAATTGTTTGTTGTTCTTAGTATCTCCAGCTATTTTTACACTTTTCATTCTCCTCTTCTGTTCTAAATCAATAGCTTTGTAACATTTTATGTCAATTCCATATTTTCCATGTTAATACAGTTGTAGAGCATACATCGATTCATTCTTTAGTTCACATTTTTATTATACTCTGACATTGTGTAATATATACTTCACGTTTACACTTAAGGCAGCTTTTTAAATTTTATTTTGTCTTTGTATAGACATCACAAGATCCGTCTACGGCGCTGTAATCCATTAACACGTCCGCTCTTAATAGGATATGTTTGTTTGTTTATTTGAGGCTAAGCACAAAGCTACACAATGGGCTATCTGTGCTCCGCCCATCACGGGTATCAAAACCCGGTATCTGGCGTTGTAAGTCCGCAGACATACCGCTGTGCCACTTAATTACAAACAAACAAACCGAATCCATTCAACTGACTGTGTCTGTAAGTTCTTCAGTTTTTAGACAGAACAAAAAAAATGTTCGTCTCTCAAAGCTTGCGACTGACACCACCAAGTAGTACGTTATTGAAGTCTTTATGCTTTTGAGGAATACATTTTCATACTGGATAATTGTTCATACTTTAACCGACCTATTAAGTTTCGGGTGTATTTTATCCGATACTAGACTCTATAACGTTATGGTGCATTTAAATATCTCTTGCACTTTACTATAATTACACTTTAAATTGATTTCTAATGTTTAACAAATATTAGTAAAAGTCACCTAAAGAAACCAATATCGTACCATTTCAAAGCTGTTTAATTTTTTTGAAACTGCAAATGGTCAATATATCCTGAAATATAATAGACATACTTAAATTCCGAACATAATAGGAGAGATAAATGTTCGTAATTGTTAAACCTATATCTAAACTGCTTTGCCGCTCTTATAATGCTTAAAGTAGCTTTAAAACATCACGTCCGGTGCCACTGCTTAACTCTGCGATAACCTATAGTCCTGGTCTCCATCAGGCGGTCAGTGAAGCACGACCGATCACTGAAGCCCTGATTTCTGGGACGCAATGCCACTTTATTAAATGCTATTTGACAACAGTTTAGCACAGATATTTTGTTGGTATTCAATGGTTGAATATGTAATAAATTAGCTATGGGAAGGGTTGAATTTCCTTCCCGGAGTGCCATGTTTTAATTATTTAACTAAGCTATTCACTCATATTACCAGCACACTCCCATTTCCTCCACAGAAATTGTATATTTGGTCATAATTACGCGACCCTTGACAAAAACTAACTGAGGAACAGTGTCCTATAATGTATTCAGTTGATCTGAAGACTTATGAAAAAAATCCAACGGCTTGCTATTGAACGAGTCTTCTCGTGGTGGGAACTATTTATATGTCTTACGATTTAACAGTATTAAATCTTGTTGCTCGAATTGATGTCCGATAACATCGTTCTTCACAACGCGTATCAAAATAGACATGTTTGTTGCATTAAGGATATTAAGCTTCCTTAATTAAACTTTTATATGTTATTATCATATCATGCAAACAGCACATTATACAGGAACATTTTTTAAATGTGTTTGTTACAAAATATCTTAATTTAAATTTCCTGAAATATTAAATAAAATACTTGTTCTAGTTTTAAAATATTGCACTCAATCAGTTCTATTACTTTGTGTTGTTAAACGTAAAGCTGCGTAATGGACTATCTGTGCTATGCCCACAACAGAGATCCAGTACTAATATTAGAATTACAAACCGTCAAGATTATCGATGAGACACCAGAAGTGAAATCATTTTTATGTATTTAAACATTTAAAATGCTACCGAGTACGTATCATTATTTCACACAGCTATGAAGACTACATTAGTTAAAACAACTGCTACTGAAACATTACATAAAGACTGGTTCTTGTAATACTCCTTTCTATTATCGTTATTTCATGAAGACAGCAACCATGTTGTAATCAAATTCTATGGTATAATATAATTAAAATTAATAGATGAAGCTAACTAATATAATAATAAATCAATAAAGATTATTAGCATTTAATCTGACATTTTTCACCAATATAAATAACAATTTATATTTCCAGAGTAGATAATGATTATCAGGTTCTCTTAGTTACCACAAGAATACACGATGAATTTCTGAATTTTTTCTGTTTTTATTCAAATTAGTTTGGACATCAAAAGTGTGTATTATAACATGTTATTGACGGCAGTTCACGCCTACTTATTTAAACTTTTTTTTATTAACCTTCAGCTATTAGTTTCGTCATTCCATCCTAAATAAAGCAGTCTAGATACGTAAATCAATGGCTGGATGGACGTAACATAAACTGGAGATCAAATGAACCTGTTATTATCACAAATGCCCTCCCCTAGTGGCTCAGCCTTACGACGCTAAAATTCAGATTTCGATACCCGTGGTGAGAAGAGTACAGATGTCCGATTGTGTAGCTTTGTGCTTAACAACAAACAAACCCATCACAACTCTATATACAATTCTGTTAAATTCGTAGTATTAAGACTTCGTAAAAATAAACTCGTTAATTAAGCTGATTTTCTTCACACTGGTTTATTGATAACTCTTCTCGTTTCAAAGTAGTAGTTGAGAGGCTATGGTGTTTAAATGTAACTAAAGTTTGATCAAAAAACTTTTTTGTACTAAAAATGTACTATCACAGTGGACGAAAACAACGTGTTCTTATTACTTACATGTATATACGAAGTTTCAATTTCAAAATCTTTCACGAAAAGCAAGGTTTTGACAGGTGAAGCCGTTGATAATATTCTTCCCACGTCTTGGACTTCACCGCCATCTGTTCTAAAAGATATGGAAAGCGCGCACTGTCTTCGAAAGCAAGGATTACATTCCTAGCGAGATAGAAACAAATCACGCGCCAAGCGATTAATTTGCCCCAAGAAAAAAGTGGCAAACGTGCAAGCATTACAAGACGTCAAACAAGACATGTTTATGTTATTTTCATATTGTTTTTTTTTCCTCCAATTTTGTAACTTCTAATATCAATACATGATTTGAGTAGGAGTACAACACTTCTTATACATATACTGATAAAATATATACATAGGTCTAAAATTGTGGAACTCGAAGTTACAAAATCTCATAAATAAGAAGGTATCTTGAGGTTCAGGCTGAAGACAACTTAATAACCAAAACCCAACATTTTCACAGTAAGATATTTTCAACTTTCCTATGAGCCCCACCCCCCAGTGGCACAGCGGCATGTATGCGGATTTACAACGCTAAAATCCGAATTTCGATACCCGTGGTGGGCAGAGCACAGATAGCCCATTGTGTAGCTTTGTGCTTAAATAACAAACAAACTTTCCTGCGAATATCAGAATAGTTAATTTACGTACAGCTTTCCCTGGCACAGAAAGAACAATATACTAACATGGAGTATGTGCTTTTATTTAAACAAACTTTTTTTTCTTTCGGTATTTTATTTTAACATATGATCGCATATGAGTTTTATTTTTTTATGTTACACACGCTTGTTCGGTTATTTCGTTGTTGTCAATCGCATCACATGCACGGTTATTTTCTAACATTATTTTAATTTACATATTTTATTTGTAAATTTTTCCTGCTCTATAATTCTACTTTCCCGTTTAAAGTTTCTCACCGCAAATTTCAATAAAGTTACCAAAACAAATATATCATTTCTATCATTTACAATAGTTTGACCAATTTTAACACCATTTTTTATATCTACCATTATATTAAAATACAAGCAATACTATTTGCACCCTAAATAAGGCCTTACTTTTAAAATTAGTGCTATGAACGTCTACAGAACTTGTATCACCATTCGTAACATGGAAGAGTTCATGTTGAGAAAGTCTTCAAATGTATAGAAAATCATTTACATTTCTTAGAAACGATCATTAAATTCGACACACACTAGTAGTGTAGACCGTATTTTTTCCACTGAGAATGCGCTCCCTGATTACTCTGCTTGGTAACAATGGTTGCATATAACCAGGATTCTTCATAGAACAACTATGTCAATACTCCTCTTTATGTAGCTTTCCATACACCAGCTAATGTCTTAGGTCTAAGACTTACAAGTGGAGCCCTAAGCAGACCAAAGGCACAAAGTCCTTTGCATCTATATCGAGAGATCTGACAGGTAAGTAAATGAACGGGTTTGCTGTAATTCCAGTTTCCTTGGCTATTCCCTTCATAAAAACAGGGGGCGTGGCTGGAAGCTTGTGAACTTTTAAATCTTGTTTATGGGCTTGTTAACAGTATATGAGCTATGCCAAGCTTCATCACAATGTCTTTTTGCGTCAAAAATTCCTGTTTTGTAGCCACAACTTTCGTTTTGCAGATGAAGGTGTTGTTCCTGATCGGTTTAAGAATGACTTCAGAGTCCTTGCTGCTCTGAACGCTCTGCAGTGTGAATTTTTCCGTTTCCGTGGAAAACAACGAAGACTCCATTATAAAGGCTGTGCCTTTTCGCTCTACATCACTTATTATTCTAACTGTATAAACAGTTCTCATCGGTATGGACGATCATGTCTCCTTTAAACAACGATCACGTTTTGAAGGCATTTTACAAAACCAAAACCTAAAAATCTTGGGAGTAATTTCGATTTAAAACGTTTAGCCTAAAACTGAAAGTTTAGGATCAAAACGCAACCGGAGGTGTTCAGAAATACATTTCTCTTCCCTTTAATACTTTACTGTTTTTGAACATTCTGAAGATGGTTTAATAGTTTAATGTTTTTAAACGTTCTGAAGCTGGTTTAATAGTTTACTGTTTTTAAACGTTCTGAAGCTGGTTTAATAGCTTATTGTTTTTGAGCATTCTGAAGATGGTATAATAGTTTAATGTTTTTGAACATTCTGAAGCTGGTTTAATAGTTTAATGTTTTTGAACATTCTGAAGATGGTTTAATAGTTTACTGTTTTTAAACGTTCTGAAGCTGGTTTAATAGCTTATTGTTTTTGAGCATTCTGAAGATGGTATAATAGTTTATTGTTTTTGAACATTCTGAAGCTGGCTTAATAGTTTAATGTTTTTGAACATTCTGAAGATGGTTTAATAGTTTACTGTTTTTTATCATTCTGAAGCTGGTTTAATAGTTTACCTTTTTTCATCATTCTGAGGATGGATTAATAGTGTACAGTTTTTGAACATTCTGAAGATGGTTTAATAGTTTACTGTTTTTTATCACTCTAAAGATGGTATAATAATTTACCTTTTTTTCATCATTCTGAGGATGGTTTAATAGTTTACATTCTGACGCCTAACTTTCCATCATTAGTATTCTGAAATTCAGGTAGGCATAAACAAAGCTTATGTTATACAACATTTTACAAATATAGCTAAGAAAACAAGTAAAAAAAAAGAAGTTATAATTACTCAACTGGTTTAAAATGTTTTAACTGAAAATATTGTATATCGTTAAGAGTACGAAGGAGTTTAGTGAAAGTTCGATTTTATGAATTTCTCTTATACAAGGTTTTCTATAAACATTATGTCTTTGTATTTTTCACTGTTGAATACCAAGGTTTTGACTAGCAATTGTAGGTGTTCATAAGCTCTTGTATTTTGTTTTGTCAATGCATGGGGCTTTATAGTCTCGACACTTATTTAGAATACAACCCATAAACGGTGAGAAATCAGAAAACGAACTTTGTTTCAAAAATATTTTCAAGTTTAAATACGACCTTTAAGCTTGTTTGAAAGTAGAATTGTCTTATAAGTTTCTCAGTTGATTTCGGATAATAAAACTATCGGACATTTAGAATTATTGGTATCTCAGCAAACTAAAATGACAAAAAACCCTCTTCCATCAGCTTTACACGAGAAATTGAAGCCAACCATGCCATTTCGGTTTTGTTGCTTTTTGATATACATATTGACTATGTTTCACTGATTTCTGTACTTCTGTTTACCAAATGCGGTAGAAAGGCGTTTATTGATTCAGTGTCTTTCGTTCCAAATGTAACCTCATTCTTTTACCTATTGAATAAAATCTAGGACGTTCTGTTCATCTTTTTGTGTGTGTTTCATTCGTTTTAGAAGTATGAACATATTATATGCTGAAGGACTTCTGACAGAAGTAATGACTCTCAAAGCCTAATAGAATTTTAGAAATGGACTAACACAGAAAGAATTCATGCTAAACATCCTTATAATTCTAGGTTCGTAATAAAAAGATTGTGCATATACTATCAGAAAAATGACTTCTACACTATGTAGCCAAGAAAAGGTTGTTAAATGTACAACTAAATAATTAGAAATGAATACTACTGATTACCTTTAATAAAATACTAAGAAAAATACTTCATACGTCCCATTTAAGATAGAGAAATACTGGTTTAGAATACATTTAACTGCATTATTCGTTCGGAATTTTAACGAGATCACGGTGCCTAACAGCAAGGACATAGGCAGAAATTTATAAAATGAGTGCAAACGTAGGCAGAAATGTATAAACGGGAGTGCTACTTTTGGGGGAAAAAAGAAATGAGTGATGAAGTCATACTAACTGGTCTGGAAGAGAGTTCCCTCAGAGAAATTTAGTAAATTTTACTGAAAATGGAACATTTTTTATGGTATTTAAGGTTAGTTTACGCATAAATATATTTGTACAATTTAAGGAGTGCAATCACGTTCCCATTTCCTTGCTTATGCGCATGGATAGAAATGGAATTTAGTATTTGTGCTGTTCAAAGATAAATCAACATTTCATATTTTTACCGCCCCTGGTAGCTCAGCGGTAAGTCTGAGGGCTTAAACGCTAAGAACTGAGTTTCGATATCTGTAGTGGGCACAGCACAGGTAGCCCATTGTGTAGCTTTGTACTTAATATCAAACAAACAAAAGATAAAACATTTTTTATCTAGAAAGCCAGAAGTGAACGTTATGCTCGTTACATTTGATTGTTATGATGCTTGTTTTAGATGTTCGAGTATAATACATAAGAACTACTTGCGCTAAACACCTCAAATTTTGAACTGATACAATAGAAGGAAGACAGCCAGTCAACAGTACCTACCCTCAAATCTTGGTCCATTCTACTTGAATAACACGATTTGAGCATTCATCTTATAAAAGTACCCCCTGGCCCAAACTGAAGAGCACAATTTTGCGGCAACAGGTCGCGAGCCATGGAACCTTGGTAGACTGAGAGTGAAGCCAAGCCGGACCCATTTATGATGTGGATGGAACTTACTCTACTTCCGGGGCCCGGCATGGCCAGGTGGTTAGGGAGCTCGACTCGCAATCTGAGGGTCGCGGGTTCGAATCTCCGTCACACTAAACATGCTCGCCCTTTCAGCCGTTGGGGCGTTATAAAGTTACGGTCAATCCCACTATTCGTTGGTAAAAAAAGTAGCCCAAGAGTTGGCAGTGGATGGTAATGACTAGCTGCCTTCCTTCTATTCTTACACTGCTAAATTAGGGACGGCTAGCACAGATAGCCCTCGTGTAGCTTTGCGCGAAATTCAAAAACGAGCTCTACTTCCGAAGAGTAAATAACCGTGGATGTTGGACTTAGTTGTTCCATTTTTTTGTAAATTTTACAAGTATTTAAAAATCAACTTATCTGAAAAAGATTTATAAATCTTAATGGAAGGATAATAATACGAAATAATGACGTGCTTGTTCTTCAGTAATTCACGGAACTGTACACAAGAAGCAACTGTTTTAGTCTTCTTTAATTTTTAATTGATAGACTAGAGAGAAGGCAGCTAGTTAAGAACACCCACCCATTTTAGTCTAGGTGACTAGATCCACCTCAGTTCTCATATCATCACCAGTCAAAATAATTTGTTATAAACAAAACACAACTAAGAGAATAAATACTTGTAGTAAAAAACAAACCAAAATCATGTTGTTACAGAAAAAATTAAATAAAATTTTGTTTTTAAGCAAAGACGTTCGGGTCCATATCTGCCGGGTTCACCACGGGGAGTCGAACCCCAGATTTTAGCATTGTAAAGCCGTAGACTTATCGCTGCCCCACCAGGGGACATTTAAAATAAGTTTGTTTGTTTGAAGTTAAGCACAAAGCTACACAATAGGCTATCTGTGCTCTGCCCACCACGGGTATCGAAACACGGTTTCTAGCGTTGTAAGTCTACAGACATACCGCTGTGCCACTGGAGATCATTTAAAAATAAGAAAAAGACGATTAAGTATAGAGACTCAGCATCAGGGAAAATGGAACCTCTTCTTTTTGAGAACAAGATATCGTTCCACGTATATCCGATGAACTGCACTTAGCACCATCTCTCGAGGTTTTAGCAAAGATGCATAGAAATTATTATCATTGTCATCGACCATAAAATAGGCCAAAGTGGTTGCAAAATTGAAGTTTTAAAACTCCTTGTTTGAATGTCACTAGTTTTTTAATAATAATAATAAAGACCACGTGGTATCAATTTATTTACGCACAAAATATGATTCTAACCTAGATATTTTGAATCTACCACGAATCAATAAAAATAGTAACAACACAGCTCTCACAACTTGTGTTTGAAATAATTTTTTCTAATCCACTCAACAGTAAAGTTTAACTTACGATTAATATAGAATCGATGATGTAACAAACAACAGTTGAACAAGTGATTTTATTTCTTCATAATGAATTAAAAAAGTAATAACGTTCGAAAATTTACAAATAAGCAATGAACGACTCGCACACACACAACATTTGCTATATCGTACATCACTGTAACTAAACTGCCATTTTATTTATACACAGATACATTTATTAACAAAACATCGAAGTAAAAATGTAGATTAAATCGAAAATACTGAAGAATCAACAATTTATCATCATCTTTACAATAACATATTTAACATTTTCATGTAAATACCCTTTTTAATCAGTATCCATGTACTAATTAATTTCAAGTTTCGATGCTTCTAAGATAGCAACATACAGTTCCTACTGAAAAAAAATCTAATTATCCAGTTCAGCTATAAAATTATAAATTTTCTACTTGCGTATAAAATAAAAGATAACCTAGAAACAATTGGTTAATTGACCTCAAATATGAAAGGCGATTAATTAGATTTGCTATATATTCTAATGCCTCATTCAGGATTATTCAAAAACTGAATCGTTTAAGATCTCTAATTGATCACTTGTATTATCAAAAATCTGTAACCTCTTCCCAAAAAAATCCAAATACAAAAAAATATCCATGTTATGTGCGCTAAATGGCTAAACTAACACCGATTCATTTAAATGTGATCAAAATTCTATTTTTGACAGTACCTGATGTTCTGTTTCTATGTTGTTAAGTATAAAGCTGCTCAATGGGTTATCTGTGCTGTGCCCTTCATGGGAATCGAACCCCGAATTTTAGCACTATAAGCTCTAAAGCTTACCAATGAGGTGTGGGGAGCAAAAAAGTAACCGAAATGTATAAAACTGTTAAAAATGGAATGGAATCCATACCGTAACTCTTTTAATGCTAATAAGTACGACAAACAAATTACCACTATCAGAAACAAGTAAAAAAACAAACAACAGAATATCATTAAAAATCATAAAATGCACCATCATTAATACAAATGTTCCTGAATAATCAGGGATTATACTCCCATCATCCACCCATATTTACGAAAACAAAAACAAACTTGAGCTCAATATGTGGGCATGTATATGAATTAATATGTAATAAGATAATTGTTTTACACAAAAATAAGCACATTTCGCCTCAACTCCATTCCCATTCTCCCAAACCACCAACCTAAATAGGGGGGGGGGGCAATCCGGTATTCCATGTTAACGCATACTTTAATGCACTCACGAACAGTAGCAATTTTTCATAGAAATAAGCAAACGATAAAAAAGAAACGTTACAGAGAATACAAGCAGACAGTATTATCACACAAGTGTTCCAAGCGTCATGATAGTGAGCACTTCCATATGAAACTCGTCTTTTGTAGTTTAATATAACGTAACAGTTCTTTGAAGTTTCTGTCAATGATCAGATAAAATGTGATTCAAAAAAATATCCGTTTTACAGTTACAAACATACAAGTGGATTTTACATTTTAAAAATAAAACTTATAAAATTAACCAAGTGGATGGCATAATAGCAGAACTTGATTTTTGAAAACCAAACGCATCGTTTCCTCCCTAATTTGCCCCCTCCTCTTGACAACTTCTGTACATCATAAGTTACACAGTTGAAAATCGTACAGTTTAAATTCAATATTGTTCATCTTAAAATAGCTTTAAAATATTTGCTCCTTAAGTTTATTAACAACAAATCAGGTGTAAATAGTAATGTAATAGTAATACAATTAGCTATTTCCTAAGATCTATGATCTTTCCATCACAGTTCAGAACAAAGGTATAGATCTAACGACATTCAACAGATTAGAAGCAGTACTCATCTCGTTTCTTGAAAGTTATTTTACACAGAATATCGTATAATTTAACAAACAGTTTGTATTACTTACTATTTAGTTAGATCAAAGGTTTAGCTGAACTTTGATAAAAGTCTCTTGTTAAAGAAGCCCACATAACTATACAATAATTGAATGTAACAAAACTGCTAGTTAACAAAAAAATCACGCATTTCTTTAAATGACTTTCAAACAAGATTCTCCTGGTTTCAAAAATGTGGTAATAACCTGAAAATAATTCATAAGTTTCACATTAATTTATAAAGAAACAAATTCAACAAAGTTGCTTTAAGGAAGTTTACCTGCTTCATAAGTTTTACTACTAACATTGTTAAATCAAGACAAAAAAATACGGTTTTCTATTTCATACTATTTAATTTAAAGTTTTCAGTCTCAGATGCTTCAATATGTATACTAAAAAAAACAGTCAAAATTAATTCGGTCAGTCCACTGACTTAAATACGTGGATCAGATTACTAAAATTGTAGCCAAAATCTCGTAAATCAAAAACAATATAGAAGAGGTATTTGTATTTATGGTAAAATTACTATAAAGGCTATCTGCCACCATCCCTAATTTTGAACTTCTGCCATTGCAGAGGGAAGACAGCCACCCTACAATCCACACTAAGAGTTTACTATCACTCTTATAATCTACCTACATCATAAAAAGTGGGGAATGGTATTAAATGGATTTGAACCTGGTACACCAGCTCTGAAGTTCAGAGCTCTAACACAGGGACAAACAACGCCTTACATGGAAAACACTGCCTTCATGTTGTATTATCGATATATATTACTTATTTTAATACCTAAAAATATACAAAACTGTTGTTAATGATAATCTTGTAACCAATATAAAAATACTGCACAAGATTATTTAAAAAAACACCTTTTGTAGTTTAATAAAAATGGAGACATGCACTGCAGTAGATGATCTCTGAACAAACTTAGTTTTAAAAAGAAACTTGCTAAATTAACTAATTCTTATGTGACTAATATATGAGGATGTTTATAAGTTAAAACAAAATTCAACCATTACAATAACCTTCAAATGCCTTAGACAGCTCAAGTAAATCATTTACATCCAATCAATTAAAATGCATAATTTGTGTACTAAGTGTTTTTGAAAACATTAAACCACCACAAAACAAAAAACAGTATCGGTTTTCCTTTAAGGAATAATAAAAAAATATATAATAGTTTCCTTATGGATTTTATCATCTTTATCACAACATTTTCTACAGTTTCTTTTTTTTAAGATGCAAAATGCAACTTTTGATAAATTGGTCTTAACAGTTACTCAAGCAGAGACATTTATAATAATTACAACACTAGCAGTAATAATTTCAAAACTTACAAAGAAATTAATAAAATAACGAATGCTACACCAGAAGGATATATTAATAGGCAGGAGTTAAGTGACACACAAATAGCTATTGAGAACATTCATAATTCAAATTTATAATCAAAAAATTAAAGATCTGAGCTAACCATTACATGTATTTCATAATATTTACTTCAAAACAAAACATGATATGTAAATACTAACAGTATTTGAAAGATTCAATAAGCTGGTCAGACATAGATATTAACACATTGTTTTTTCACAATTAAAACTGGTTCATTAAATAATTATACTGCTTTATATATATTGGATGCTAGAAATCTTTAATGGAAGGATTAATATAAACTTGATAACTTAATCCTATTCTGTGCTTTCTTGTGCTCTTTTAACAAAGTATTCTGCATCTACAATGTTAATACCAGATGTTAATTTCTCTGATAATAAAGACTTAAAAAATATGGCATTTTGGCATTCATGTATTTTTCTACTCTGGTGTTATCTGATGGCAGGAACATAAGAGAAAATCTAAAGGAATGGTCTAACTTAGACCATGTACACAACTACATATCCTAATTTCATAAAAATTGGGAACAATGCATACTGTAATTAAAGATCATTTCATATTTTATCTATAAATTAATATAAACAAGAGTGATAGGTAATGCCAAAGCAAATTTGTTGTCATTTTGGTAGTTTAGCACAAAACTACACAATGAATTACATGCACAGTGTCCACCATGATGAATCAAACTCCTGATTTCAGAATTATAAGAACTCAAACTTAACATTCAGCCATCACGGGATGCCACAGAGGTAAAAAAAAATACTAAAATAACTCTGTTAAGTAGTTTCTGGTTTTTATCTAATTACATAACTGAAATATAAAACGGAATAAAATGGCATCATGTATAATCTCCACATTTAGACTTACAATTAAAGAAAGAGTAATACATATAATGGTAGTTTCCATAAGAAAGAAAACCTTGAATGATAAAAATCCTAAAAAAGTTTCCTTCAATACAACAATCTACAGAGCATATATTGCTTATTACATACTATAAACTTGAAGCAAGTTCAACTTACTTTACTATTTACTATGTGATGCACACAGCAATGTCATCCTGTAATAACATCATAACAAGACTACTTCAGGACTTTCATAAGGAAGTCCATCATGATGGAGAAAAAATAGTTTTTGGACAACAGAGCAAAACAAAACTAACAGAATTCAACAATCTACAGATCATAATAGATTAATTCACAGATGACTGAAGTTGTGTTTTGAAAAGCTCACTTTAATTCGAAATTCTTAGAGCTTTTAGACATAGGAATGGAGCTGAAGATAGACATGTATTTAACTACAAAGATATTACAAAGTTGAAATGGACTAGAAAACAGTTCTCAAGTTGTGCATAATGAATTATCACTTGTGTAATTAAAGAGTGAAGACCTAAAACAAAAATGTAAGACTTCTGAAAAATAAAGGTGAAGTAGATTACACTTACAGAAAGAGCAATAAAAGTACTGCATGTCAAGAATATCTATCAAATGGAGTGGTAGGATCCAGGAGTAACTGCAAACAACACAAAGTAGTGTGTGCCAAGAAAACATGTAACATAAGATGATGCATACTAATAAGGCTATATTGTTAAATGGTGTGTGTGCCAAATGGAGCTGTATATGTGTACTAAAAGCACCTGTACTGCAGAATGGTATGTATCAAAAGAGCATGCACCAAATATAAACATAACAAATTTGTTTACAAAAAGGTTATAATCAAGATTATGTGAGTGGATAATTGGTTTATTATTTGATGTTGTGAACCAAAGTCAAGTGTCATACACTAGTATTTACCAAAAATTGTATAATGCTATTTATTAATGATGCACAAACATCAAAGGTGAACAGTATAGTTAGTGTTACTATGATAAAATCTTGAAAATGTCCATATAATGTAATGGTGTGAATAGGTGTAACATAAAGAGATGCAAATATACAAGCAAACATGAGAAACAATGAAAAGATGTGAAGTTCACTGGTAGTAAACAAACAAGGAGTAAAAGCCTCAGCAACAACATAATAGTGATAACAATAAATGTATCTGGTATTAGTGGTTTTAAGGATGCAGAAAAGCATTATATAGGAATTAGAATTTAGGAATCAAAATCACCAAATTAATATATAGTCATTAATGCAATGGCATTCAACTTTCATTGTTGCCCAAGCATAGATAACAAGTGTTTTTTTTTCATAATAGGGCAAGAATATCAGTCTCTTAAACTAATTGCAATACAAAAAACTCTAGAACTTAGGAAATAATAAAAAAAAATTAATATCATAAAGTTTTCACATTTAATTAACTTTGTCTATGTTCAGTGTTTTATTATGGCTGGTGCTGCTTTGCAACAAGTCCCAGAGCAAAGTCTCAATCAGTTTCATGAATTGTTCTTCAATTCCCTGACTTAGAGAAGGTACATAAAAAAAAAAGAATCATCATCTCTTAAGCTACCACTATGTGGTGCTGTTCATTAGAAAACTTCCAATAAGCCTTCTCTTTCTAAAATATCACTAAGGAAAATGTTATAAAAAATAAAAAACAATTCACATTAATTTCAGTCTCTGTCTTCAACACATAAAACAACTTTTGCATAGTACACATCAGAATAGTATTGTATCAGCTTTTTCATATTTGTGAAATAATTTTATAGAAGATAAAAATTATGAAATAAGTAGATTTTGAATTATAACAATTGTTGCTCATAACACAGAATTCTAATAAACTAGTATACTTCAATAAATTTTAATTGTAAAAAATTATCAAAACCTAAATGAATTTAATGGTTTTTTTTTTTTTATTTACATATTTCATCATGATAGAAGTGTGTGCCCACACATTTTTAAACTAATCCACCTCATTAATTTTCCACAAATATAAATTGCAGGAAGCATAACATGACTTAACAGACAGTCATTTCCATATTCATTTCTTAGAAATGATAAATCATTTAATATTATTGCAAAAAAGTGTTGTAAGTCCAAAACACTACAAATAAAATTCTGAGAACATTATTTTTACATTCATTTTCTCACTTAACATGTAACATAGTAGTACTATGTGTACCAAACAAGTTGAAGAAATGTTCTTGAACTGTCTTCCCCAGAGTTTAACCAGCATTTATTAAAATGGATTTTAAAGTCTATTAAATGTTTTTGGGCCACAAAATATAATCTAGTGATTAATTGTTTTACTACTGGGATAAAAACAGTGTTTTGGTAAAAGTAATCTTATATTTATTGCTAGATTATCATCATCTTTTATGGTATGCCTCTAAAAAATATATTTCGATCACAAGTATGACTTTTACTAGTAACTGAAGGAATATTACTTGCCACCAGAAACTTCCAAGAGGTAAAGGGTTAAAATTTGTTTTAAAAAATTTCAACAATATTTGATGTAAAAAAAAAGATATGCATTCAAAGTAAATGTTAGATATATTAAACAAAACATTTATTATTGTTTTACGTAAATGAGTCAAACTAATACAAATTTAACAATTGAGGCTTAAATATGATGCAACACTAAAAGAGTGAACTCAGTTTTAAGAAATATTTAAATCAATATGTGACAAAAAATACTGCTGTAAAATATGATAAAGCATACATTAAGGCAAGTTTAAGAAACAAAATAATTTCTTAATGGACTTATTCATATTGAAAAAATTTTATTTCACCATTACTGACAAACATTCATCACCTCACAGACCATATGAAGTTTTTTAGCTGTTTTTCCTTGTGTTTTGATTATAGTTACAAATGTTCAGTTACAGGCATGTTTATGTAACATGAATAATTTGCTACCTGTCATGATATTTTAGCATAATAAAAGTTCCTCATGGCTTTCCACAAAATTCCAAGCTATTTTCTGAAATAGTAGTTCACATGTATTTGTAAAGCTAATCACAAGTACTGACTATATATAATACACTGTTTATCTTACTTCATTTCAGTATAGCTAAAATCATCCAATTTTATAAATAAAAACACTATACACTTGAAACACTCCCCAGACATTACACTTAGATTTAAAATGTCTTGTAAAATTTATGTAACTCAGTCCTTGCACTCAGATGTATGCTACTTCAGTAACAGAAGACTGATAGGACAATATATAGATGTTATCTTCAATTGTCAAGGTAAAGAGGAGGTGCATAGGAGAAACCCTGAAAGGCTGTGTCCACATCCTGAACACTCGCACTCATTCCCTGACTTTTACCCACAGAAGCTGAAATATACAAAAAAGTGGTTTACTCCTTCAAAAGATTTCATCACTCAGAAAAACAATTAAGGAAAAACATGTCTTATGCAAATTTACTAATATATCAAATACAATTTGGAAATAAAAATACCATAAAACTCCACTCACACGTACATTTACTCTTAGTAAAATACTTCAATGAAAAACAACATACAAAGAACCCTTGTAATAAGGTATCTCAAGTATCACTTTAATTACAAAACTAACCTGGTACAGGCTCCTTGATAAACTCAGGATCAATATTTTTCAAGTCTAATTCTCCATTCTAAAACAGAAAAAAGTGAAAATATTTTTCAAGTAAGCCACATAATAATCAATAACATAAGGTAATAAATGTAAAGATTTTCTTCAAGAGACTAAAACTTGAAATACCATCAGTATATTTAAATGTATATACCGCAATACAGAGTCACAGGTTCAAATCCTGTTCAATCTCTGTTTTCACTTCTTCAGAAAGAAATGTAATGTTAGATGACAGTGTGCCACTCTTAAAACACTTCTACATTTGGAAAATCATTACAGCGCTTAGAAATCCAGATGAACAACAAAGACATTTTGTACTTGATAAGTTAATTAGAAGAGTTCAAAGTCTTGCCCAAAATTCACGTTTACCGGTCAAACTGAAGATAGAAATGACACTTAACGCAAACCCTACAGCTTAGTTAGATAAAAAAAATGTTCTGAAAATGGAGTCATGGGTTAAAATTCCATTTGTTCTCAGTTTTACTTCTTAAGTTTAATATAACAAAAGTTGATTTAGCACCCTAAATATTTCTGTAATTTAAAATAATGGAAACTTTTACTTTAATTTACCTTGTTGTTTTTGTTCATGTATTTGACATTATTATACATGTAGATAGCATTACTTAACTTATTATGTTCTTCAAAACTGGCAATTGGTTTATGTACTGACACACCAAAATTATAAGTTTTGTTTCCCATTCCACTCCTGTCATAATTATATTATACTTAATTTTAGTACTTTTGTTTACTAAAATCATACATAATTTATTACCTTTCTTTGTAACAGTGATAACTGATTAAAAACAAATACAGTATCTCAGCTAAATTTTTGTTTTCATTCCAAGTGTTCCTTTCTCCATCAATTTTGTTCTGATTTTAGTACAAATTCATAATCTCTGATGCATGTTTCCTGAGTAATTAATATAACCTTCTTTAGTAATATACTAATGCATCTCATTTGAAATTCACCAATGACTCTGATATTTGATAATTAGTTTATTTTTGTATATAACTAACAAATATTCTTTGGTTTGTGCAAAACTTTACTGCTTTTTAATCATAAAATTTTCTACTATTACTAACCAGATACAATTACCTGTTTTTCTTTAATCCTGAATCCTTTGCAATATCCTACATATTTGCAAAATTAATCTGTACGGTGACTGATCTATACAGATGTTTTTTGTAGCTTGAAGCAACTACATGTTACTCTTTGGAACAAACAACTATTAAATATAACATATTTAAATTACTCTTAGGCATTGAGTCCAAAAAGTTACATGTATTTTATAACCACAGGCATAAGCCCACTGAAGTGATTAACTCTTTCAGCATGGACTCGGTCCCTGGGACCAACCTTATAACCATTTTGTGCTTGTTATAGGTTTCATGCTATAACTTTTAAATTAGTAAGTGTATCTTCACAAAAGTTTACAGATTATCAGTAAATATTACAAAGCTTTCATACACAAAATATCAGATTTCTTTTTTTAAGTTTTAAGATTTTTTAAGATATGTTTTTCTCATTCCTTTTTTCTTTTTGCATGTTTACTATCCAAAATGCAAAGTAATTTTGATTTTAATATTAAAAATACTTTTATGCATCATAAAATGTTCAAACTTCACATGCAAAATCTTTATAATGTCCAGATAATTATCAAACATTTTCTAAGAAAAACTTTATATTTTATCTGTTATTCTCACTAACGAATCTCTGTATGGGTTCGGTAGATTTGACCGACCTCATAACCACCATAAAAAATTAGGAAATAAATTCAAATTACGCTTTTTCATTCTAGAATGACTACAAATTATAACACGAAAACACAAATGTTTAGTCTAAATAGCTTAAATGTCATAACACATCATTTATATATATTTATTATTTTTATTATATTGACTAACATTACAGAAGTTGCAATGATGTGACACACTTGCACTCATGTTACCATATCCAAGAATATAAAACTGTCCTTTAGTATTTACAAAGTGACCTGTCTTGGCTGTGTTTCAGTAGACTAGTATTTTGTAAAATACAGTCACATTTCAGTTATGATACATTATATATGTATATACATTATTACTATTTACAAATAAGTTCTTAAACTTATTTTTCTTAAAACACAGAACAGTAAATAAAGAAGTATAGCAAACAATTATCTCTTCTAGTTACGATCTTTGCACTCATTTGCTGCTTGCCATAGGTTGCTAAGCCTTATCAAATTTCGCATGTGGAGGATGTGAAACAAAATAATTTATTTAGGTTTTATATTTACATTTTAAATAAACAAAAATCATAAGTTACTGTATCAATACCATAGAATTCTACTATAATTTACCACACTTAAACTATCTAAACTATCTGTATTTGGGTCTACAAAAATATGAAATTTCGAGCTAACTACAGACTTACCAGCTTTGAATCTAGTATGAAAAGAATGAGTTTGAAGCCCTAATACTTCAACAATGCTGAGAAAGCCACTAGAGGGACATTCTGAGCTTGTGATTGGTTATTTACATGTCATAGACAGAATCAGGTGTACATAAGAAAGTGTTTCCAAAAATGGAAAGAGGTGGGTGGGGCCACTGTGTTTGATTCAATAAACATAGTGATATCTCAGCAAATAGAAAAAAATAGGATGATCTTATTTTATATCTAACTTGTCAATATCAGTAATTTGAGTTCCTAATTCATACAAAACTAAGGACTTTGTAGTTGAACATCACAAACATTTAATACGAACCAGTTCTGCATTCAACATACCATGTGACACCCAAAAATCAATATTTAGATGGTTTTTTATATATTTATTTTTAAATTAAGAAATTAATTAATGTATAATACTAAAATTTCAATTATAATCTACAATTCGATATCAAATTTATAGACAAAAATTCATAAAATAGTAGTCCAATAAAATTTTGTGTGCAAGTCAACAAAGTGATGACATGGTCTTTGACCCATGACCTGTGTCTATAGGGTTAAATAATTAAGTACTTGTTCAATGACCTCATTCTACATTACTTGATGATTACCTATATAATGCAAACTAATCCCCAAAATGATTAAAACTGCAAGAGATCATTTCAAAAATTATCCCACAATGCCTCAAACAAACAATATCTATTTCAGCCTGATTTCTGTGGCTTTAAAGTGCAGGTGCATGTTAGAAAAGGTAAGCACACCCTACTCTCCTAGTTTTTTGTATGAAAAACAACAATATAAAGATAGTGTATAAGCTCTTTATGTTAAAAAATAAATTTTGACTAGATACAGATTTTTGACATAATTTATTTATTCAACATTCTTACATGGGCTGGCTGACAACTTAATGTTTACTTTGGATAATAAAATCTTTCAGAGGATGAAGCTTAAAATTATTTCTGGATCTCAATTTCTTCAATATTTGAGGCCTTCAGCTACTTTTAAGACTACCAAATTCTGCAAAATTCAAGTAGTTTTGATCATAAAATTTCTGTATTGATGTTACATTCTAGTGTAACCATAAGCTTTTGTATTAACCCTACAACTGCAGCTGCTTTAAATGCATGTGTAATTTTTGCAAACAATACACCATATACAACACACTCACATGCAACTACTTGAGGCAGACCATACCCTATACAGCAAATCAGCAGTCAATGGGTTAAGTAAGAAAAAAAAAACTATCACTTACAGTTACACTGTATGAGTGATTCTGTTAGCACATTCAAAATTCCATGATTCTACTATTACTTTCAGGCTTTTGGTTACAAAAGTAGTTTTGTGAAGTATAGCTTTGACTGGATTTAAATTATGCCACTGTATAAAGATGATTTTCTGTTAAAAGGCAGTTTGAACACTCAAAGGACTGCGGACTTAAAATTATGGTGAATGAAGAAAAATTCCTTTTGTAATGTTTTTTAGTCATTTTATTTCTGATAATCCCATTTATCTAAAACTGGTGTCAAAAAGTTAAATTTTGTCTATGTATGTCAGTAAGATACTACCAGAATATAAACTCTTATATTCACTTTTGGTCACTGACCTTGCTAGAGATCCTTTTAAGACCTTACATGTATGATTAGATCTTGGATAATCCAACAGATCAAGTCTCTGACCCTACTTTAGGTTTCAACTGAGTAAGCTGAGGTTGTAAAATTTGTTATGAGACTTCCTTTAGGTGCACCCATCATTGTATGGCAACTACATAATGTGGTTTGAATTTCCTGCTAGAAATGTGAAGTGCATAAAATCAATAGACAAAGCCTAATATACACAGATGATGATCTCAGCCACCAATTCATATTCAACATGGTATACGTTGTTATTCAAAACATTGATAATATTTGTAGTTGAAAATTAATTTTTATTAGAAAATGGACCCAAAATGGTATCAAATTGCTCCAATGTTTTCACATTTGAAGAGGCAATTGAACTTGTGCAAACTGACAATGATTCTAGCTAAGAACCTGAATTATCTGACAATGATTTTGAGTGTGATATGACTGAAAAGAAGTATGCACCAAAAAGTTAAAGAGCACCAGGGGTTTAAGTCCTTGACAGGCAAGTGTTAAGTTGTAGCTTTAAGTCTTCTGAAAATGCTGGAATATACTTTGTCAATTTATTTACCCAGATGTTATCAAACCTATCTGTCTGGCAAATATTTAATTGCTTATTGTAATTAATACTCTATTTTTATGGATAAGATACCAATTTTTAAGTGTTCTCTTAATGTGTAAATTTGCTGGTAACAATAAAATAACTATATTCATAGTTTAAGCCTATTCAACTGTTATTTGATTAATATGGTTGTCTTAAAGAAGAACATAGAATTATGAATGTATTTTATACTTCATATTGTTGAAATTTCACAACTTGTAATTTTTTTTTGTTTTGTTTTTTATCAACGTGCCAAGTAAGCAGTACAGAAAACTAAGCGGTCAACATAAATGAATCAAAATTTATAATATACAAAAACATAACATACTTTAGTACCTCCCATAGTGGAGAATTTTTTTTTTCTATTGGAATACTTCTTTTCCAATGTGTTACTTATCCTATAATAGCTTAAGTAACGGTTGAAATATCAAAGTTATGAAATTTCTGTATTTGTATTTTATACTTAAGGCAAAAGTATGCAGACTATACTTTCATCCTTTATTTTGAACCTACTGACCAGAGGGAAGACACCTAGTCGGCAGCACTCTACCACCTACCATCCATGTTAAGGGATTGACTATCACATTTATAATAAACAATGCAGCTTAAAAGTGCAAGGAATATTTTTTGGTATCACATGGACTTAAACCGACTTGCTAGCACCAAAATCCACAGATCTATTATGGAGCCAACACACATACTATGAAATCTTTACAAAAGCATATATTAAGTTGGTAGTGGGCTATCGATATCAGAGGTGATGGCTCTAGAAAAGGGAAGATTTTGAAGTTTTATTTAATATTACAAAACAAAAGCTTATAGTGAATCTGTTTGGATCTCACTATCTCTACTGTTCTCTAATCAAATGTTTAAAATTTCTTAGTAGAATGAACCAGACAGAGGGAGAAGATATTAAGCATACTTTCTTGCACAAGCTCCTGCTACATAAAAGTAACAATAACAATATAACTTATAAATGACAAAGTGTGCCAGCTTAACAATTAAAACTTGTCTTTCAAGGGAGTATAATAAGACTTTGGTATATACATCTAGCATTTGGTTGGATTACAAAAGAGTGTAGACATAAAAACCTAAAAACAAAAGTGTACACGTTTCATTCTGATTCAAGTGAGTAGTCAGACCAAGAGAAGAAGTATGTCTGAATGATAAAAGTGAGATAGAGTGTAAGAGCTGGACTTATGTTGTATGAACCTGT
>NW_013665972.1:330382-333606 GCF_000517525.1 Limulus polyphemus | reverse complement strand
GAACCTGTTCAACTATATTAATGGACATAAGATACTACATTTTTATGGTAACTATGCTATTTATTGATGAAGAAATAAATAGCATACTTACCATAAAAATGTAGTATCTTATGTCCATTAATATAGTTGAACAGGTTCATACAACATAAGTCCAGCTCTTACACTCTATCTTACTTTTATCATTCAGACATACTTCTTCTCTTGGTCTGACTACTCACTTGAATCAAAATGAAACGATTTAGAAACTGTTTGAATACATATGTTCTGATTTTGCAAGATGAGTATTGAGCATTCAACCAGAAATATGTTGCTTTAACACATTCATTACGCACGAAAATAGCAATTAATTATAAGGAATTGTAATATTCCAGGATATTAAAAATAAGTAAACTAGAAATAAGTATAATACTATGAAAAGCAGTCATGAGATCATCATGGTAACAATAACTTTTCAAACATCAAATAATGATATATTTAAATTTTTATTAGATATATTTAATTATGATGGTGATGAAATTCCCAATGAAGTAAAACACGAATTTTTCAATTAAATGTTTTTATCATTTTCAACACAATTAAAAACTATCACTGTGTAAAGTATGAAAGTTAGCAAGATTTCTACAAATAGTAATCTTTTATCTTACATTTTCCTATGATGACTTACACATTCAAGTTGTTGTAATAAGAAGTAAATATTTTTCACTTAAAAAGGAAACCTGAAATTAGAGAATCTCCTGATAGTTACCTAATAAATGTCAACGACATTTACAGTACATAAAAGTCCGGGAAAATAAAAATGGCAATAAAACATCAAACTTACAACATTTGGATTGTAAGGTGGGGGAACCTGTCGTGCTTCTAATTGATTCCAGTTCACAGTTTTAAAAAATTCATGATTTTTTACATCTTCTGAATCATTCTTTGATCCTAGTCTTTTCTCTTTGTTCTTCTGTAGCAGCTAATAGAGAAAAAAAAAGCACATAAAATGCTAAGCTGTGTTAACAAACTATATTATTTACTCAATATACACAATTAAAATAATGAACAATTTCTTAGAATAAAATTCTACCAAGGTCTTTATGGTTTATTTAGGACTAAAACTACTACAATCCACTAACTAATTTTTTCTATAAGGTATTTTATGTCCAGAAGACAAATATACGAAACAAAAAGCAAGAATCATTTGAATCATTCAGATAAAAAAATAAACACTGACAGCATTATAAAAAATAGTAAAAAATCATTGCAAAAGAGAAAAAAATAAATCCTCCTATCTCTGTTTTTCTGATGAAATGCACATCAGTATTATCTCACAGATTAAAATTGGCAGTTACAAGTGTCATATAACTTTTATGATTACTAATTTTCTAATGTAAAGTTTTGTACCAGAATAGTTTCTTTAATGACAGGTTACACAACTTTTACCCACTTTATTTTCATCAAAGTGAACTGTCTTTTTCTTAGATATAGAAAATTATAAACTAAACTTACAACTATAAAAACTTTAAGTACGATATATGTAAATGTACATAAAAATATGTCCATATACATACATCCACAACTAGTTCTAACACATCATAAACATTCAGTCAATAATTGGGGGTAAAGAATAAGAGATTGGCTGTAGCAAATTATCCAATAAAGATACAAATTCTATTGTAGTTCATGCAACTTTTTCATGGAAGGATATTAATGTAATCAAGTATCCAAACTGAAGCCACTCCAGCTCTGAGCAAGAAGGTGTGCAGTCAGTTGTTAAAATACGACAAGTAGCATTGGTGGACACTTTGAACATTTGTAACATTAGATAGACACATATAAAAGGTGTTGTCTGCTGAACAAAACACCTCGTGTTAAAAAAAACCTTATTTAACTGACGAATGGAAAAAAATGAGTGTTAACTGGTATCACACCACATTAAATTCTATGAAATAATTTCTGTTAGTTACTTAATTGTTGAAATAGATAGGTTTAGATGTTTTTGGATTTACACTACAGTGTGTTTATGTATGTATTAGGTCATCAAGAAATTAATGTCACATTTTGGAACACTTTCATTAACCATCCCCCAAAAAAATGTATATCACGTATAATAGTTAAATAAACCGTCTTATTTCACATTAGTGTAGCCTATATAATGTGTAAAGTTTAGTACACTCTAATCCCTTATAGTGATGGCACACAATCGGCATGTAATGCTGTTTGAATACAAGAAGAGAAACAATGCCTCTGTAGCAACAAAGAATATTAAAGAAATTTATGGAAATGTTTTGAACATTCATAAGTATTAAATTCAGCAAATTTCATTCAGGTGACTTTAGCCTGAAAAACTGTGATGGCAGGGGCCGGCATGTTGAAGATGCTTGTTGAGTCCAACCCAAGGCAACAAACTCGTGAAATGGCCCAGAATTTGCATGTCTCTCATGAAACAATATGTAAACATCTCAAGAATATGGGAAACTCCTTAAAGAAGTTGTTTGGGTGCCTCATGAACTCTCCGATGATGATCATTTGCAATGTGTGCACATTGCTTCGTCTCTTCTGGCGCGTAATGTGCATGAACCATTTTTGGACAGAATTGTCACCAGTGATGAAAAATGGATTCTCTATGCAAATATTAAATGCCAAAAACAATGGCTCAGTCCTAGACAAAAACCACTTCTGATCCCAAACACCTGGACTCCATCTGCAGAAAGTGATGCTTTGCATTGGGTGGGACATCAAAGGAGTAATTCATTTCGAACTTCTCAATCCACAGTGAACTGTCAATGCAGAGATCTACAGTCAGCAACTGGAACATTTAAATCAAGCCCTTCATCGGAAACACCTTTCACTCATCAAGTGTTGTGTCAAACATGCTACATGTGGACATGCATTGTCATGGAGAAGATGAACATCTGTCCAAAAGATTATGGAGTTTATGGTGGGTGGGGGAGAACTTCCCAACCCTTTTCCAGATATGTCACCATCAGATTACCATCTTTTTCGTTCGCTGCAACACCATCTTTAAGGTATGCAAATATGAAAGGTGTTAAAGATGACATCGACATGTTAATTTGCTTCAAAGCCAAGTGATTTCTTCAATCGGGGCATTACAACCTGATTGTAAGATGGAAAAACATCATCGATAAGAATGGAGACTATTTCATTTAATAAATGTTTTGATATACAAGTTGTTCGGGTTTTTCATCTAAATAAGAAAAGGCGACAATAATTTCTTGACG
>NW_013665972.1:324940-330300 GCF_000517525.1 Limulus polyphemus | reverse complement strand
ATTTCTTTAATAAAGGCATTAACATCCTGACTGTAAGATGGAAAAGCATCATCAATAAGAATGGAGACTGTTTCTATTTAATAAATGTTTTATTTTGACATACAAGTTGTTTGGGTTTTCTCATCTAAAAAAAAAGACAACATTAATTTCTTGACAACGTAATATATATATATATATATGTGTGTGTGTATATATATAAACACACTGTATTTCAAGAGTTTAGATTTAAACTGTCTAAAGTCTCTCTATAAATAAATGTATCTTCACTTTTCTGGAAAAGTGTCTGAGCAAACACACAGACATAAGGTATTAATTTAAATTAATAAGACGGCCCAATGTACAACCCAGGTTTTGTGACAATCAGCCAAATGGTTTGTCTGTTATAAGTGAACTCTAAAAATATACGTTTTTTAAATGATGGTTTAGAAGACTTGTAGAAATGAACTTATCTATTTTCGTATACTTATTTTTTCAACTTATTGTAATACAACTTGTGAAATTTTGCTCAGTCTAAGGTAGTTTTCACTACTTTGTGTCCATTTTTTATGCTAGTTCAGTCTTTAGTATGTTGTTTATCATAATGAGATATGATATTTAAAATTATCTTACTTAAGATGACACTGCTATATATTTTCACAAAAAACTATTGGTCATACTAAAGTGTAAAGACCCATTCTTTTTTCCATATTTTGAAGTGATAAAACTTTTATTTTGTGATGCCAAATGTAACTAGAGAACAAATCTACACTAACCTCAGTCACTGGATTCAGTCACTCAGTTTGAGTTGAGCTGTATTTAGTTATCCAACAGAATTATGTCTATAGTTAAAGATTTGAAAAATATTTTTGCTGTAAAGAAAGCAGCATGCTCAGCTCGTTATGTTTTTGTGAGCAATGTTATTCTTCCATGTCTGTAGATACCAGCTAGTAACAACTGATATCTAGCTACACCCATCCTAATGCCCGAGATTCTTTCTCATAAAAAAAAGAAACAATGTTGTTACCATCGTAGGCATATAAGACACAAAAAACAGAAGAGTGACAAATATGGAGAAAAAAGTTACATTATGCACAAGCAGAAGGTACTTATCAAACCAAAGATGTCTGTATCCACTGATGTGTACATTGTGTCTGTCTTTGGTTCATAACTTGCTGATGAGCAAAACAACAATGAATAAATTACTCAAAATATATGACATGGCTACTCTGGATAGAGGACCAAGGGATGCATTAGAACTCCTCCACAAACTGGGTGTGAAAATTCAAATGACATTCTTTCTGTAAAAGAGGTTTCATCAGCTTCCTATGGAAAAATCTAATCTTTAAAGGTTTGTTACAATAAATTTATGCATAAAACACTGGAAGTTACTGGATATGGTATTTCCCAACCTACAGATTCCTTTTATAGAGTGGACTATGCGTGAATTGTCAGTACTCTTTGCAACTGCTATTGGCCTGCTCTCTTCAAAACATAGATGATTTTGCTACTACACAAAACTAATTAAATATTCCAAATTGTCAGGGTTCTTTGCAGCTGCCGTTGGAATGCTTTCATACAAACCACATGATAATTTTACTACTGCAAAAAACTCGTGAAACAGCTAGCATGCTCAAAAAGTTTATGGTCCAAAATTTTAGCACAAAAGAATTAGATGACGAAAAAAAGACTAAAATAAATGATGTAGTTTTGAACTTTCCACAGTTATATGATAAATGCTTGGAGTCATTGAAATGGGTGTATGTATACCAATGGAAGTAGACAGCACTGCACACAAAAGAAAATTGACTTGTAAATGAGTTGTAAAATGTTCAAATCATTAGTGCAACAAATGGTCTTCTCCATTCAAAGATTTGGTCATGCCATGTTTCAAATAAGGCCTACTTTCACTGAATTCAATATGATGTTTAGAGTGAGCTACCTATACTAGCCTGATATAACCTGTAATGTAGATACAGGACAGCGAGGTGCTATGCACACATAATATCAGTAATGTGGTTCCTGGGGTCATATAGCACAGGGAATTAACATAGGCTCACAAAACCAACTTCAATATTTGAAGGCATTCAGAACTGCTGTGACAATCACAGACGACACTATAATGACTCAGACAACAATTGAAAGTGAAGTGTGAACACTTAATGTAAACATGTGAAATGAGACATTCTTGTAATAATTTTCTGGTCACTTTCACGTGTATCTAAGCATTTGTAAGATAAGGTAAGCATGATACATATAAAAAAAATTCTATCCTACCAATCCTTGCCCATTAAAAATCCTTTTATTTTCTAAAATAATTGCTATTATAATGGCAATTCATGAAGTTATCTAAATGAAGTACATTAAGAGCCACTTACTGCCTCGAGAATATTTCTGGCCTCAACAGAAATATTGGTTCTTAGTCTGAGTGGTTTGTGTAGAATGTTATCATACATTTCTGATGTATTCCGACTGTAGAAAGGAGGCTAGATACAAAATAAAATATCAAATTGGATATAAATAAATTCAATTCAAAATATAGTTCAAGTAAATACTTTTTAACCATAGAATTACTGATGGATGGACCTCATCCTCTTTTAAACATGCTTCTAAACTACTTATGCACCAACTTGCTTCTTGATCTATAGCTTTGTAGTTACAAAGTTCCTAACAATACAACACACAAATGCACACAAATAAAAATATCATCAATATTGCAATTAATCCCATTATCTCTGGCCAGGTCCCTTTTGTATTTTATACAGAAAATGAGTGATTTCATCTGACCAATTTAGGTCAGTTTATTACGATGCATTTGTTTTAGTGCAAAGCTACACAACTGGCTATCTGTCCATAAGGAGGGAATCAAACCCCACATTTAAGCATTTCAAGCCTGTAAACTTACCACTGACCCAATGGGAAGCTTTTCACTGAGTGTTGTAACAGCCAAAAACACAATATGTGCACAATACCAGTAAAGAACAGTATAAAAATAAGTCAGTAATTTTATGTCTAATTAAATTCAATTACACATCATAAAAGAGAAAACAAACTCTTAAATTAAACTTAAGTTTCAAAATTATTTCTCATCATTAAACATTCTGATTTGAAATTATGCAACTTATAAAAGAAAATTATTTAGATGCAAATTGAAAAAGTTACTTTTGTTCCACACACTCACATGAGTAAAAATTAATAAAAAATTAAATATTTATTTTCTTACAATATCCTTTTCTCTTTGCCATTATAAAATATTTAAACAATAAGTTATCATGAGTTCTTGTAATATTTTTTCTTCTTTTGATATATTTTCTGTAAAGTTTATGATAGAAGGTGGATCATAATGTGGAAAAGTTTATAATAAAAAGTAATGAATGTACACAAAAAGAAAAAAAAAACTTTTACAATTTTAAAGTTAAACTATTACACATAAATACACATTACATAAATATTATCATGCTTTTTTTATTACGACTAAGTAACTGACTGAAACAACAAAGTAAAAAAAAAATCCTCCCCTTTACAACAAATACATTAAATATTATCTGTACCCAAGTACAAACACTATTATAAACACTGGCTATAAAAAATATGAGAACTGACAAAAAAAAGAAATCCAGTATTAAAAACAATATACTTGGCAGAAATTTTTAAGTCTTAGCTTTGATTAGCTTCCTTAAATAGATTTTACAGTTTTTGAATGAAAATGTTTTTATACTGATTCAGTTACCAAATAATGCTTAAAAAGTAGCAATATGTTTGTAGGCCTAGAACAATGAAACAAATATTAATCAATTCAAACTTAAAGTAGCAAACAAATACAAAAAAAAGAGGTCAGGAACCAAATTAGATAATGTTCTGGTTGAAATTCTTTTTAATTAAAATTACCAAGTTATGCTACCCCAGACAACTGTACAGCATACTAATCTTTCTAACAACAACACCAAAGATCTAATCCCAACACCTTCCACTACGAACAGTCCTTCTCAGAACTTCTCTGAAAATGGCAGCAGATTAGTAGTTGAAATACAGAATATAAAATAAATAGTATCTAATAATTAATAGAATTGGTAATGAATTAAATTCAGATGATCATATAAGCTACTAACCATAACAACAAGTGAATTTCTTTTAATCATACCCAAAAGGTTTAGTAATCTAAACAATTCATATTATTACAAAACCTTGTTAATTGAACTATATTTTTTAACATGAGTGACAGTTTGGTATTTATAACAAATCAGAAAACATCATGCACCCTTCATTAAAAGTGTTGTATTTGATTAGCCACACCAATTTCAAGCATTCATTTTTTTAACACACTAAACATATAACTTTCCTCATAGCTGTTCAGTGCCCTGATATTGAGCAAAAGGCTTTGTCAGCACTGGATTCGGCTGGTATAGAGTGGGTAATGTACTGGTATACATTCTTTATTACTTTCACTCATAAGTTTTTAGGGTTCTCTTTAATTTTAATTTCACAGAGAGTTACTTACTAGACCATACATCATTTCATACAACACAGCTCCTAAACACCACCAGTCCACAGATTTGTCATATGCTTCCTTTCTCAAAACTTCTGGAGCTAGATACTACACATAAGTTTGAAGAATAAAACATATTATAGTTATCCACTGTTTAACATCAAATCTCAAAAATGCAAAGCTAAATTTCTGATGAAGTGTCATTAAAGACAAAATAGTACTATGAGAATATTTTCAACTCTACTAAATGATAATGTGACACAAGGTCTAAAGATACTTTATGGATTCAGATTTGGAAAAGATACAATAAAAAACATGAAAAATATATATGAAGATAAAATATTATTTTGCAATGAGGGGTTTTTAAACCTTTACTTCGTCGTTACTATTACTATATTCATAATTCAATAGTAAATTCAACTACTAACGTGTACCTAACATTAAACACAGCATCCTTCTTTCAGCATACAGCTCAACTACAACTCTCCTAAAAAATACATTTTTTCAACACCCACAACACAAAATGGCTGAAAATGCATTTTGATGGGACGATGCTTAAGGAACAATCCCAACTAGTATTATGTGTTAAATTGAAGTAGCAGTAATTGTTTATGATCCATTCATTCAAGCTACCCCAGAGCCCTTGTGGTGCCAAATAATAGGATTTACACACACAAGCAGTTCATTGAGCCAGTTTAAAAACATTTAGTGTTACATTATAACTTTTAATAACTGATCAGCTGATACATGTTTTAAAGCTGACTCAAACCTTGTTCTGCAATAATTTTAACTAACATTGTGCATCTAATCCTTAAACTACATGGAATACCAAAAACACTTGATTTGTATTCCCAGCAAAAACTTGTAATACTTGTGTGTGTGTCTATATATATATATA
>NW_013665972.1:320287-322940 GCF_000517525.1 Limulus polyphemus | reverse complement strand
CATTGTGATAACACAAACATTTGCCAGACATAAATTATGCGTACAAATAAAAGATCATTCATATTAATAAATCAGTGAAGTCAAACCTACAAGATTTTCTCCTTTTTGCAATAGTCTACTGAAAATATCCTTAGCAAAGTAAAATCAACAGAATTCCACAAATTCATAGAAAAAAGCTCAAGTATGCTTATGGAAACTAATTTGCAAAAAACAAAATTATAAACATCTGATACACAAATCCATACCTGTATAATCAAATACTAAATTGGAGAAACATCGTGTGACAAAATACATATTATTCTCATTGGGAACATTTTAATTACCTGAAATTGAAAAGTTTAATCATTATCTTTATTTAACTATTATGTATGAAATAATGTTCTTGAAATCATACTTACTTGAGAATCTAATAATATATTCTCTGGCTTTAGATCCCTGAAATATATAAAAAATACATTAGGTGTCAGTAAAGCACGCTATTCATTTATTGTACTTTCATTTTTCAATTTCAAAATAAATATTTTCTCAAAAATTTGTAACTCAGAAGAGCTTATACTTAAACATTATTTGCTCATGGAGTATGGACATCCTCAAAAAGAGAAGTTAAGTAGAATTTTTACTTTCACACCCCACAGTTTTAAGTAAGTTTTCCTTAATTCCAGGTGATCTTATCTACTCAGATAATTAAACAATTTTCAAAATTATTACTGCATCGA
The DNA here is from genome assembly GCF_000517525.1 of Limulus polyphemus. Lineage (NCBI taxonomy): Eukaryota > Metazoa > Arthropoda > Merostomata > Xiphosura > Limulidae > Limulus > Limulus polyphemus. The sequence continues at coordinate 322,224 of NW_013665972.1, read as the reverse complement.
AAAAACAAGATCAAACATGATAGACAAAATATTTTGATTGACAAAATTGAGACTAGGGCTTTTCCATTATAATCATTAGTGATATACATTTCAAAGAGTAAATATACATTAAGACTATGATACAAATTTTAGCTGTTTAAATTGCCACAGCTCATTAATGCTGATTTTAAAAATGTAGTCAGAATCTGTCCAGATTATGAGTTATTGTAATATCTCAATATTTTATCAGCACTATGTGAAATAACACACAATCAACTCAGTACAATATATTTATGCCATAACTGGAAAACTAGAGGTGATCAGTAATTTTCAACGTGATATTTAGAATCAGCATCATCAGAAACAGTTCAATATTTTCTAGTAGCAGAGAAAAGTTTCTAATTTTGTTGCCCAGTGAAATTGGTTGTGTATTAGTCAGCTTAGCACCTTTATTATATATATATCAAAACTAAGTGGTCCCAAATGAGCACTCCATAATACAAGTTACTGAGCAATGATTTAAATTTCTAGAATTTTGTATACAATTACATGCTTAAAGAACATGAGACAAAACAATAATGCAATACTTTTCTCTTAACATGATGCCATAAAAGAGAATAATACTACTTTTACACTTATTGTTATTACAACACATTTAGAATAGGACTGTGTTAAAGAATTTTTATATAATTTTTCATAAATTGGTATAAATTGCCTAGATTTAATGAGGTAGTGCCTGAATGATTGTGTGACATCACAGCTACCAGAAAAAATAATAGAGACATTGGACCCACCCCATATCTGTGAAACTATGCATAATTACTGTTTACCGTAGTTCTGAATTTAATAAGCATATCTTTACAATATTTGGGAAGTCTGTTGTACACACAAAATTAATTTTTTTAACAGAATATTTATATTAAATATTTGTCTGTAAATTTCCTAGGAATTTTCATGCTGAGAATAAAAATACTTCTTTTCATTTTACAGCTTTCATATTTCATTTGTGTAACCTTTAAAACTTTTTGGGTAAAACTTTGTATTTTCTCAACTCTAACACTAACTGTAACAAAATCCTCAACATACGATGAAGTGAAAAGTTGAAAATATGAAATACAAATAATAATACATTTTTTCACTTTTTTTAACGCATTATTTATTTCACTTTTTAAAATCACTTTTCTTCCCAAAATTAAACTGTTAACTTTTTGACACATGTTTTCCTTTAATTTTATGGCTTTATTGTCTGAACATTGAACCATAGAAGCTGTTTTCTCCTCAGTAATAAATCACATTAGCAATTTCATGTAAACAGTGGATGATTTTTCATAAGCATAAACCAAATTTTTCTCGTAAATTTGGGTCTCCAAAAAGGAATTCAAGTAACTTTCAAATATGAATTTTTAGATCACAGAAAATATATTGCTCACTATACATATATATGACTGGCTTTCTAAGTAAGCTATATAGATATAAACATTCAAGCAAGATAATGACATTCACACATGAAGAAAGTATGGCAGATTGCTATTCTATAGTTGCCAAGGTCAAATAGCTATGATGAATATGTTTCTAATAGGTTGAAAACTATAGAATTTATTGTTGAAGTTATAAACTTCAAATTGAGAAATCATACCTCAGGCACATCATATGGCACAGAAAAGTGAAGATCAAACTCTTTTTAAATTAACAAACTGAAATTTAGATAATGTAAAATTTGGATTATAAACTGCAATTTCATACTAAATTTACTGACATACAAAAATAATAAAGTAGAATAATTAAATTTTGAATATAACACTATAAAAAGTCATGACGTGCACTTTTATTCAGCAAATGTTTTCATGACTTATTTTGAAAATTACAGTATATTTGATACACATTTATCAAAGAGATTACTGAAATCAATATAAATATGTGCTCCCTGGCTACTTTCATTATTTTCTGCAAACCATTCA
>NW_013665972.1:313931-319446 GCF_000517525.1 Limulus polyphemus | reverse complement strand
TTCATTTCATAAATGATCTTAATTTTGATTGGCTCACAAAGAAATTTACCAACATTTGACTACCTCAACTGACTTTTCTGCCTCTTTGTTAGTCAAGCTTGATTTCACAAAATTTATTTATTTCAGTTAGCTATGAAATGTGAGATTAGGATGTACTATGGGGTGGGGGTGATAGTATTTATCCCATCATTTTTGACAGGCTATACGCTACTTTTAAAATATCTTACCAGTTTTTATGAGGGTACGTTAAGAATTCTCAAAGTTACAGTAGGTATTGTTACACAAGTGAAATTTCCATGTTATCCCCATAAATTGCACGTGCCCATGTCAAAAGGGTTAATTAAGGCAAAGCTATAGGGATTTACATTGATGATTTCTATTACAAAAGGTTGAGTACATTATATTAAAATTAATTTTGAATATGAAAATTAGCAAGTCATGTGACAACCATAACCAATATAAATTCATCGTGGAGCATTATGTATCATAGCTACATTTCGACATTTTTTGGCATTTTATAGGTAGTGTGACACCACCAAAAATTGATTGCTTTTGGGAAGTGTTTAAAACAGCCATTCCTAAAACAAGATATTCATACCCTCACATCCTAATGATATGTGCAGGTTGGAGATTTAGAATTTCAAAGATGAGTATATCCCTTGTACTTAATGGCATTGGAAAATAAAGGAATATTGGTCAACTTAGACACAAAAAAACCATCCAGAAAGAAACCTGCAACATGTTGTACCCCAGCTGTGGTATGAAAAGTGCAAAATTTTGTAACAGATGAGAATCCTCAAACACAAAGTGCAGTGGCAAAAGCCATACATATACCTCAGGCAACAGTACACAACACATTCATGAGGGATTTCCATCTGTAAAAGTGACAAAAGACGTATATCCAAGTTGTTTCCACGATATATCTGTTTAACTGTTGCACACCTCAAGCAGATGGAGAATGAAATGGGTATTCATGTCATTCTGTACAAAGACATCCCAGTCAAATCACCAGACATAGTAATTATGGATTTTCTTTGTGACCAAACTGTTACAGCAGATACTAGAAAACTCATCCTCCAACACTAGATAGATCATGACAGAAGCAAGGAGGAGAGGTATACTTTGGATGTGAAAGCCCTCAATGGAGCCTTTTGCAATGAATACTACACTACAGGACTATGGTCAAGATGAACAGTTATCAAATAGAGTATGACTGGATGTGGTAACATAAACTGTGTCAACATTGTGAGGCTCCAAATCGTTTTCATGTAGCATAATAATATCTCAAACACTGACAAATCTGATTCCAATTTTAACCATTTAAAAGATAGAAAAAACTTATTCGAAATAGGTTAACTGATTTTATTCATGTATACTTGAAGAAATCATTTAATGTCTTTAAAACTAATGTGAGGTTCTTAAAATTTTACTTAGCTTTCTCTAAAATTCATCTAATAAATCTTTTATTTATCTGCTGTGAGGTTTCTCTATATTCACATTGCATAATAATAACTTTCATCAAAACTGATCACTATGTAACTGGTTCACAAAAAAGTTGAACTCCTGGAAATCTAAGCAGATAAAATTCTAAATCAGAGGAGTTCAAATAACAGACTTGTATATAAATTTGTTAAAGTTACTATAAAATACAGTATAAAAACTGCTAAAACAAGAAATTCAAATAATATCTATAACCATAAATGTTAAACTGGTTAGCATAAAATTGTTTGTTTCAGGAAAACAAATACACAAACATTAAAAAGCACATAGTTGACTTGTGGTATTATCTAAATATAAAAAAAAAGAGCAGTTTGAATTATATACATTTAACCTTTTCATAAGTACAAAATAACTAAGATTTCTTTAAGAGAAAAACAAATTCATTGTACTTATAGTGCAATAATCATTGAAAGCAACTACTGGTAAGTATTTTGAAAGAATATCTGCTGAAATCATAATTTTCATATACATTGTACAACAAAAGTTTTACTCATTACTTTAGAACAAAAAGTTGCACTTTATACAGTAATATTAGTTTTATTTTTAATGATAAGATTATACAAGATGAACATTTTAACTTCTGAGCCCTTACCTATACACAATTCCATTTGAATGTAAGTAGCCTAAGGCACTTACTATTTCTGCAGCATAAAAGCGAGCCCTGGGTTCAGGAAAATACCGTTCTCTTTGAAGATGGAAAAACACCTACAAAAGTTTAAAATACTTTTATTTATGTACAAGCTACTCTGAATGCATTTTGAATTTACACTAGTTCAACAACTGGAATATCTGCTGAAATCATGATTGTAATGCACATTATAAAACTATTACAATCAAGATAATCTTACAGTTACTGTACCCCTGTTTCTGAAACACACAATTTAACATTTAACAAAACAGCAGACTTTATCTGTCCATTTTTTCAGTTATCAGAATTTTTATTTAAATGTATCAAACAAATTTTTATTAGTTAATAGTATAACACTTTTAGATGTAAATGGATTAAAGAATAATGGACTACCATATCACTTTGTTCTTTTATAATTACATCATTTAAAAACAAATATATTTACAATACACAATCTTCATAGCTTTTGTGGCATTATTTTAACCAACAAAAGACAATTATAATGATCAAGAAATTGCAATGATCTCAAAGTAAAATACTAGGGTATCTAATTACTTTTTGGAGAGTTTAAGGTCCTTGCTTAAAAAAAAACTGTCACCATAGCCTTTCTAAACTAGAGTCTAAGAAGTTAATGCTTGTAAGCTAGTTCATTGCTGTCTAATTAAATAGGTTACTAAAAGTTGGTTAACTTTGGTTATCTTTATAAGGTTATGTACATTAATGAACAAAAACAATATTTTTATGATGACAATAAAAGAGCTTATAGATAGATAGATAGATAGACAAACAACTAAATAGATAATTAGGGTTAGAATTATGTTATCATGGAATGCTATTTACATTATTTTCTAACAAAAAAGATACTGGTACATACTTGTAAAAACAGGCTAAAGAAAAATTGTGAAGGTGCTTAAAAGTTTGTATGAAAAAACAAAGCTTGAATGAATTGTATGAGTTTTATTAAATACTCACATCTAAAATGACACTAATGCTGTAAATGAATTATGATAGACATTTATTATTATTATCTAGAAAGCACTTGGTTCTTAAACAAAACACCAGAAAAAAGTGGTTCATTTTCAATTCATGCTTCGATTTCACAGCAACAGAAAAGAATTATTTATGAACTGTTTTTTATACACATATAAACACAAATAAAATTGTAAATAGCCCTTAGCAATGAAGTTTAAGTTTGTTTTCAACTAAAGAACTCTCACTAATTTAGCATAGGACTGATAAAGTAAGCCCATACCTTACCTCACCTCCATTAATATAGTCCAAAACAAAATAAAGTTTGTCTGTTGTTTGAAAGGAGTAGTTAAGCCCCACAAGGAATGGGTGTTCCAGATTTTTCAACAAGACATTTCTTTCACTCATAATATGATTTTTTTCGTTTTTCTTCAAAATTATCTTTTTTTGCAAAACCTATTGATAAAGAATTTTTATTCTGTTTTTATGAAAGAAATAATATGGCAATATAATAAAAATCAAATTAAATAACTTAAATATAATTCAACCACACATATGTTAGCATTTTCCTATTCTGAAAATGTATTTCTGATAGATACTTACCTCCCCTCACAAAACAGCTTTCTCAATTAGTACTGCCCTCTATTGGCACAAATTTTTAATCCTCGCTACTAGTCTTCCACCTCCCACTTCTACATATCCACATGCAAATGACCATGCAGCAGCCCTCCACCAACATGAACACAACACAATCACTATCATAACCAGTGCCCTCTTCACACTTGCACTCATTAATCACTTCTAGATTGGTCAGAAGACCTACACCATATATCACCAGATTTGGGGAGGCAGGGTGGGTAATGTTAGAAGAGATAACTATCTATTGGAAATACATTTTCAGTGTAGGAAAATTCTAACTTCTGATACAATATCTTACCTCCGCTCACAAAATAGTTTTGAAGTGCCCAAACAGAGACCAGAAGTGTGGAGCCATGAGAGAAAATATCACACCTCAGATGGAGACTGCACCACACCTGATCCATGTATACTCTTTGTTCTTTTATGACTGTGTCTCAAACATAAAAAGCAGAAAAACATAAAGGATGACATCTCCAGTCCAAAACCTGATGGCAATGGGTATGGTACATCCATTCTGTGGTAGGAGGAGGATACCTGACTATGCTCTAGCAGGAAAATGTAATGCATCCAGCTACAAGCAACACTAGATCTGCTGATAACCAACATCCTGCAGATTGTAGGAAGAGGGACCGCAAACATGTGGTACATCTCCAGTCAAAAACCTAGCAGCAGTGGGATGTGACATCCAGTCCACAGTAGGAAGGATACCAGCTAGCACATGCAAGGACTTACTTTGCTGGACCATCGCCAACCAGCACCAGACCCACTGGGAATGTAACTTCAGAGGATGATAGGTAAGGAGGAACATTTCAGCCTGAGAGACAAATTGCAATTACAGGCATACAGAGTGCTTCAACCAAAACCTGGCAGCATCTGGAATTGTACTTCAGGTCCACAGTAGGAATGGCATCACAGTATTGACAGATGATTTTAATTGTGACCGGGCCATCTGCAAACAACATTTGACCCACCGGGCATGTACCTCTGGAGAATAGTAGGAAGAAGGAATGCCACAGTACAAAAACATCAGTCGGTCAGATATACAGACAGTAATATAGTGTAGACTATATTAAACTAAACCAAAACCTGGCAGCTTCTGAAACTGAGCATCAGGTCTGTGGTAAAAAGTTCTGCACACCATTGACACCTACAGAGAGCCACTGTCCTACTTTCAACTGAGTGGTATGATTCATCACTCAGGAGGGCAAGCTTCCATGGTCCACCACCCCAGTGGCTAGGAACTGGTGGTAAGGAATCCCATACTCCACTAGAAGAAAGGAGGAAAAAACATGCTGTGGAGTCTGGAGGATCCACAATAAATTAGCTAAAAAGGCCCCTGAAAAAGTAAGAAAAGTTGCAAAAAGCAACCTTTCACAATTCCAAAATGCAAAAATTTAAATAAATAGTAAAGAAAGACTTAGTCTGTTGTATAAAGGAAAACGTTGACAAATCCATGAACAAAAACCGACACATCTGTATAGTATTACTGCCAATCGAGGAGTGATAAATAAGTGCAAATGTGAAGAAAAAGCTGGTTACGATAGGAGTTGTGTCACACTCCTATTGGTAGAGAGCTGCTGCTGGTTGTTGGCATGGTGATATGCAGAAGTGGGAAGTGAAAGGCTAGTGGTGAGTGTTAAAAATTTGTGTCTGTACTAATCAAGAAAAGCTATTTTATAAGAGAAGGTAAGATATCATATCACAAACATATATACATACACACACGCATACCCTTAAAGATATATGTACATATATATATACACCTGGAAAAAAGTTAAG
>NW_013665972.1:271101-312931 GCF_000517525.1 Limulus polyphemus | reverse complement strand
AAACGCGCCTGATTTAAATGTCACACCTGAACGCTCACATCCTTTTAATTATGTTTGAAATTATGAACATTGCTCAACATCATGAAAATTAAACCTTATTTTCAATAAGCAGTCCTGAAAAATATTTGGGGGTGCTTAACTTTTTTCCAGGTGTATATATATATATAAACGCCCTTAAATATGTTTATGAGTTATTTATAACATTAATATCACTATTTCATCAATGAGAGCTGACACATATAGAAATATCAAAGCTATACATATGTATAAAACAATCTGGATATCTTTCAAATAGCATACTGCAATATGGAGTATTAAATTCATACAAAAAAGTACTGTTTTTTCTCCAGTAATCACCTGGCCTAAAATAAAATACCATTAAACACAAATGTAAAAGGAAAGTGGAAAGAAGACATTTCCAGATGAATTAATTAGTTTCATCTATTGAAACAGCTGATGGAAAAGAGAGAAAGAAACAAATGTATAAGGAAACCAACACTAGGGAGTCACACATTTATTTAAATTTAATTATGTTTTCAGAAAAAAAAATAAGTCCCTTACTTTCACAGCATATACATTTCCTTCAGTCTTATGTTTAGCTAGTAGAACTTTCCCAAAACTTCCTTTTCCAATCACTTTCAAGAACTCAAAATCACTTGGTTTCACACTAAAAAAAATAAAAATCTCCACAAATGTGGTCTAAAGTTGAAACTCAAAAACTTTAAAGGGTAAAAAATTGGTATTTCTTCTAACACAGTTAAATTTATTTTACTGAAAATACAATATTTTAAAAATAAAACAAATGTGTTAAGTACAATAAATCTAAATTAGCAGTATAAAGCATTGTTATAAAATTTGAGACGTAACTTCAGAAAGCTGTCATTCTCTGCTACTTTCTTTTTCACAAGTAATTCTTAGTTTATCACCAAAGGCAAAAACAATACATTCAATATGTAAATGGAAAATTTATGGTTAACTGTTGTAAATGAATTTATGTATATAAAAAATTTAATAGTATTCTTGAGCAATGTATAACAGAAATCATATATAATATGAAATGAGATACAGAATTTGTTCAGCAACTTCTTTAAAAAACAAAGCAAGGGATCAATTATGATATTTGAAACAACACCTTTAATTTATAAGGGAAAAAATCTTCAAATTGCTAGTTCATTACAAAAACTGGCCAAGAAAAACACAAATCTTGGATGTTTTATAGCTGCAAGAGATGCTTGAAGAGAAATGTGAGTATGATTTCACATTTATCAAAACATAGTAGCAGTTCAAGCAATGAAGGAAAATATAATATTTTAATGCTCTCTCAATGAAAAATTTTGTTTAACATCTACCCATATTTACTTGAAAGTACACAAAGCTTAGAAATATTAAACGATATTGTAATCTTTCCATCATTTGAATTCTAACCAATATAAAACATACAGCTAAACTCACTTGTTTTTTTCAGTAGGCCCCAAGTCGACTGGCTTATCAATCTTTTCCTAAACAACAGTACAAGTCAAAAAACAAACAAGGTGAAAGAAAGGCAATATTTCTCACTGAAAAATTAATCACTTATAAAAAAGATGGAGTTTTGTAACTTTTACTGAATATATAAAAATAATCATCTCAAAAATAATTTGTAATTTTCTACTTGTATATATATATATAAAACACACACACACACAATAAGTAAACCTGTCTTCAACAGTTTTGCTGTAATCAATATGTTTATGTATTAACAAATACAGTCTTCTGCTCTTTAATGAAATGTTTTAATGTACCCATTCTAGCTGTAAGGAAGCTTATGTACCACACTTTCATATTGTGCATCCCAAACAGTAATCCTGAGCCAGTCCTAAGAAGCCATATGTAAAAAATAAACTTTTCCAAACAACAATCACAGAAGTAAACATTTTCCTACACTGAAAATGCATTTCTGATAGATCCTAATCTCTTCTCACAGAATAGCTTTTTCCGACTTGTATTGCCCTCTATACGTGCAACTTTTTGCTTGCCACTAGCTTTGATACTCCCACCTACCCTTACATGCAAACTTATGAGGCAGATGCATGATAGCATGCAAATGAGCATGTGAAAACCCACCACCAAGAGGAGCATGACACAACTCCTAGCACAGCTGACTCCCTCTAAGCAACTTAGTCCAACTTTACTTCAATATTGAGCAACAGAAAAGGAAAAGACACTGGAAATGAAAAGGAAAGGTGGGAAGTGTGAGAGGAGGTAAGAATCTATCAGAAATACACTTTTAGTGTAGATAAATGTTAACTTCTAATATGATATCTTACTTCTGCTCACAAAACAGTTAGAATCCCACACTGCCCTGGTGGAGGGACTGATGTAACAGTACCTAAATGAGCTCCTTCCAGAAAGCCCATGGGGTGTGTGAATAAAGAGTATGTAAGACACATCCGTGAGGTGAGAAACCTCACCACTTCTGAAACCACGTATACTCTTCGCCTGTGAAAATGATGTGTTGCAATAAGGGCAGAAACCTAGAAGGGACCCCTGGTGTAGAGTGGTTAAGGCACAGCAGACCATAAGGGGAAGATTAACCTCAACCAACACCACTAGAGCCGTGATAGAAATCTCCAACAGACAGTAGGAAGAGGGTCCTCTATCATTCACCTCGGACACAGGAACTGGAGGGGAAGAAGGTCTTCCATTCCAAGGACCCACAACATCATGTATACATGTCCAACACAACCAACATCAGCACTCACCGTGAACCGACATTCAAGCAATGATAGGAAAGTGGATAGTAATGTAGCAGTTCAACTCCAGTCCAAAATCAGGTGGCATTAGGAATGATTTGTCTATTCCACAGTAGAAAGAAGGTACCAGGGCCACTCACATGTGAGAACTTATGTGGCTGGTCCAGCTTTTGAATTGAGCACACTTAGGAGGAAGCCTCCATGGTCCACCACCCCAGCAACTAGGAACTGATAAGTGGTAAGTACTCCTGTACTCCATTGGAAGAAAGGGAGAAAAAATGGGTTGGAGAGCCCAGAATAACACAGTACCAGAAACAGTGCAACAGGTGACCACAAAACCCTATTTTGAAAAGCAAAAGATTCAGTCAAAAGAAGGAGCAGCAGGGATGGTCAGCAATCCCATTCTGCTTTACTCATGTTAGTCCATGAGTGTACGGTCAAGGGCGAATGTATTTATGATGCAAAACACTGCGAGGAAAAACCTACAAGCAGTATTGCAGAACACCCCATTGAACTAAGGCTGTAAGATCTCCAGCCAACAACTATGGACCTGACGCCATGGTAGTCATGTTTTTCTTTACTAAGTTTAACTGTAAGAGGAATAGTAGTGATAGTAGCTTTAACACGAAACTCAGAATCCATGTCAATGAAAAGTGTAAGTAAAAAAGTCCAAAGAGAGATCTCCAAAGAATCATGTATTATAACAAAAGACACATAATGCTAACATGTACTAACTAAAACTTCCAAAGTGTTGCAAACATAAAGAAAAAACTAAGTTATCCTAAAAAAATAAGAGAATGAAAATTTCATAAAGGAAAGAACAAGCAAAAAATACGTCTGAACACCACAAGTACCAATTGAGAAGTGAAGTTGGGCTAAGCTGCATAGAGGGAGTCAGTTATGCTAAGAGTTGTGTTGTGCTCCTATTGGTGGAGGGTTGTCATATGCTCACTTGCATGCCATCACACAGCTGCCTCACATAAAAACATGTAAGGGTAGGTGGAAGTATCAAGACTAGTAGTGAGCAAACCTTTGCACATACAGAGAGCTGTACAAGTTGGGAAAAGCTATTCTGTGAGAGGAAGTAAGCTATTGTATCAGAAATGTACAATGAGACATCAAACCATAAACATTAAATGGAGACAAAACAAATTCCATTCCAAATGAACTAGATAATGCAATTCATATAAGTAGTTTATTAATGTGATGAAGAAATAGACAACCAGGAGTAAAGCCAGACTCCCAGAAAGAGGGAGGAGCCACCTATCCCTCAAGGAGCCAATAAGAAGAAGTTTTTGAAAATATGGAGACTTTCATTTCTGTATCAATCACATTCACAATGTGAAAACACCATCTGATAAATGAAATATTATACATTTAAAGGTTAATTATTTCCATTACATGCATGTGTGTGCATGTACATGTGTCTATACACACATAATTTGAAGCATTAAATAATAATGATTGTGGTTGTTTTTATCTAAAAGTTTTCTTCTTCAGAATCTATGAAAAAAATTTATTATCCACATTGAATCAATAAAATAAATTGTCTTCACTCACAATAATATCAAATCATTTTCTAATTTCAATGCCTTTCCCTTTCTAATTATTATTTATTTAACTTGCACTTTAAAGTTTTTGGGATTTTCGTGCCCATGTGCGTATGCAATACTTTTCCTGCATCTGTACGCATTGAGCAATGTCAAAATCTCTTGATGACTTGCACATACTCTGAAGTCATTCTGATTCCAAACTACGTGAAATTTTTTTGGCTCTTACCAAAATCTGACTCAGGTTTTTCAAAAGATTTTATGCCTAACCAATTTCCAAAGTCTTTCTAATCAAATGTAAAATAATGAATACCATTATGAGCAACAATATCTAAGTTTTATTTGACTGCAGACTTAAAATGGCACTATATCTGTAAGTCAATGATTAAAGGCAATATAAAATAATACCACTTTATTGTATACACCTAGCGTAATTAATGGTTACCTCCTGTGACAAATAATACAATCAAAAATACAGCAATGTGCCAAAAAAGATACATGTCATCTTTCCCAACCATCAACACCCATTCATAATTTATTGATAATAATTAATCCAATTATGTCTATCAATACAATATATAGTCATCTTTTTTTTTCTTTTGACACAAACTTTCAGTAACAATCCATGCATGTAATTGATATTGGCATACTCTCTGTGGAGAAATCAGATGCTGCTGATTGGCTTATGCCTACATAAACAACATAAACCTCAGACACCCAGTACAGTCAGTGGTCTTTCAAACATTCTAAAAATTAACCTACCCTATCAGGAGAGCTTTCATGACAACTTCATTGCTAAAGAAATGTCAAATAAAAGCAATTACCAACAAGAAATATACTAAATATTCAGGCAATTCAGGGATAAACCTATCTCACACTAACAAAAACAAGAGTTTCATGAATCTAATATGCAGAAGGACAGGTAGAATAGAAGATAAAAGTAAAATAAGACACTTTATTTTGTTGCACAAGAGTAAGAAAAGTACAAGTGATCATCAGCTCAGAAAGTCTATTGCAAAATAAAGGAAAGAAATATAAATTTATGAAAAAGGGTTAAATTGAAGTACACAATATCAGCATGTAGAAATACAGTTAAACAAAGACAGGTTTTCCAAGGCAAGCCTTGGCTCTCTCAGGAAAGTGAATTATTTTCCTCAGGTGTTAGAGCCAATCTGATGTGAGAATTCCAAAACTATATTCACAATTTGCCTAATATCAGGCACCAGAATGTAAAAAATATTTCTATGTGACAGTTGCAAGATATCCCACCCACATAAGGTCAGGTAGAACACAATGCAACCATCCCATGAAACAATAAATTCCTTGGCAAGTCAAACTATAAAAAGTAACACCTTGGGCTGAGTTTTTACACAATTTCAACCAGATTTGGGATATTCCAAATCACAACTTAAAATTATATTTTGTAGGTAAGAATAAATACTACATCAGAGTAAGGTATGTATTGATGTGTATTCATAAATTATCAAAACTAACTAAAAGCAAATAAAATGCAGTTGAATCGAACAATGCCAAATGATGGGAAAAAAAAGAAACTACATGAAGAAGGCCATATCCAAATTAAGAATACCATACAGATTAAGATAAACAAGAGACCAAAAAACAATGAACTAGACAAAGTTTTCTGGAATATCAAACTGAAAATAAAAAGCAGAAGAGATATGATGCAAGTCACCAAAGACATAGCAGATAAGGAAATTAAAAAAAAGGAATACAAGCACTCTGAACAAGACTGACTGCAAGCCAAAAACAATGAACAGCTCAAATTAGACAAAATATACAATCAGGATTATACTAGTAAGAAACATGAAATACAGGTAACAAGAGTGAAAATTAATGCTAAACGACATGTCTCTCCTGAGAAAAATAAGTATTCATGCACACTGGTATCCAGCAGATAAGCTTAAACATATCTACAAAATACATATTTTAGGACTTTTATGCAAAGAATAAATTCTACAGTAAAGGAATGAAACAAACACAAGTGAAGAAATAAACAATCTTTATTCCAGTAAAAGGACTATGTGTCATTTAGTATTCCACCTCCTCATTGGCAGTGACTTTAAATACCACCTGGGAAAAAAAAGTTAGGTTTTTTTCTAATGTCTACATCAGACAAAGAGAAATATGTTTTATTATATGAAATTCAGACACAAACATTTAAATGTAGTATACCAGAATCCCATTATACATATGTCACTAACAATTACAAATAACATTTAAAGTGAAGAAAACCATTAACTCATACTCTGTATCATACACTGAGATAAGCATGCCCCTCCTCAAGGGTGTACAGACATAGGGCCAAAATGATATGAATTTCTTCCCATTGGTATATTCAAACTTTACTTGAGTATAAAAAGATTAGTAAATGTTTATGCTTATTAAACACTCAGTTGACAACCAGGTCACTTACAGACATTTACATGAAAAAGTAGAGGGATATACCTAACTAAATATATATTCTACACTGTAGTTATAGAAAGGTGAAATTCATATCTGTTCCATTATGACAAAGCATTAAAGAACACTAAGGATACAAAAAAAGTAACATTCCTTGCATAAAAAATTCCATGACAAGCAGATTCAAAAGATAGCTCTATAAATCATAAAAAGAAAAAAACTTTTCCTGCAAATATTTCAGGAAGAAATGTAACGAGTTTGGAACATAAACTGCAAACATTTCTCAAACTTAAGAACTGAAATATCTAATGTTAATTTTATCATTGGAAAGCTTTTTAAAATAGTCAAAATACGTTAGGTATCTGCTGTTAAAAAAAATAAAGTTAATTTTTGCCAAGCACAAAAATTTAATGTATAAAGTGAATAAAATAACTGAAGCATGTTTATAACAGCAACAATATTTTTTTTAACTGGCCATGCACACTAAAATACATCTGGCCTTAACAACAATCTTACATGTAAATGCCTTAAGTGAAAAACACTTACAAAATCAGGTAATACTGGACTCTCTGGGGTTGTTGGAGTATCCGGTGCTTCATCCAGTTGGTCATCTTCAACCTCATTATTATCCACATTTCTACTCAGGTTCAGGAATTCCCTCACTTCAGGACTAAATGATTTGCATTCAACAGCAATGATGTTACAACACTGAATAGCTTGGTAATCAACAAAATATGTTTTACATTTGATGTTTAAATATATTTCATAAATCCTAGTTTGAAAAATCATACCAATTTGTGCTCTTTATAATCAAGCATATATTAAAATTATAGTTATAGCTTAATATGGAAAAGCACTAGAAAAGTTTATGTGTTTAAAAATATCTTTGGTCAATTATGCTATAACTAATATCTTTAAAATAAAACCATTTATATTAATTACAAGAAATTATTTATAGCACTAATAACATTTTTACATTCAGTGACAATTAAATGTACACCCCTTCCTTTAATGTATTCAAACATATTTCATTCTACCAGTTAACCTAATCCAAATAGAAAATTTTTCTTCAAAGTATCTAAGTCTCTTTTTTTATTGAAATTTGTTTTATAAAATTAATATTCTTTATTCATAAAGTATTTTATAAGTATTTAAGTATATGTGTGTATTTCACAAATGCAAGTTCATTTATAGTTTAAAAAACACCTTAGAGAAAGTTCTACAAATACATATGTTAATATTAGAAAATAATAATTTTACCTTTCCTGCTATTCTTTTAAAGTATTTTTTATGTAAATTAAAGGGTACATTGTTCTATACAAACTTATGTTTTTATAATTATTGTAAAGAAATATCAGTTAACAAATGAAGAAAATTATTATCTTTTTATAGTTTAAAAATTACTGTGATATAATGGTAAAAAACATTTACTAAAATAAATTTAATTTGTTTAAAAAATAAAGAAAAACTAAAAAATTAGAAAATATTTTGTAAGATGCTTCTCTGTCATAGCCAACCACCACTCCACCAGCCAGTTCAGTTAGTTCTTTAATCAGCTTTTGACAGATCAACTCAACTTTACTTGTGAATTTTAGAAACATTTCATTCAAAGAGAAAGAGATTAAATAAAAAAAGTGTGATCAAATAATCTTATGATGCAAGAAATAATAACTAAAAGTAACAAACACGAATAAAACACTTGGCTAAAAATATCCATTTACATGTAGTCACAGAGATCTTTTACTGCACAGCTTAATATTCAACTCAAAGTAGTTATAAACTAAAAATCAAAACATTGAAAATTCTTAAGCTTTAACTTTAAAATTTCAAAGAAAATAATTATATGGATGATTTAGTAAAAAAAATTTGGAAAGTGAAAATCTAAATTATTTCTAAAGTGACAATATTTCAAGTTGTGCTGTCTGAGAAAAACTTCTAATCTTTAAAAACATTTCTAGGAATAGAGCTGCTTAGAAGTCAATAAACATGTGTGAAATTAATAATTAGCCAATGCTGATAGGCAAGTTTAAGCTCATGATTTGTGATTTTAATGTTAACATTTTCCTTACCTGAAAATTTATTTCAAATAGCACACATTTCTCCACAGAACAGATAGCTAATACCTTGTACCACTGCTGAAAATTTTTAACAATGCATCAAGCCTATGAACAAGACCCATACTTCTACACATAATAATGAGTACTGCATAAGTTTATGTCACACAAGGAATATTCTTTACCCAATACACGTGGTGGTGCAGAAAGGTTTTGTGAAAAGAACCTCCTGTGTGTTGCAAAATGTTGCAAAAGTGAGTAGAATGAAAAGACATCTCAGGGGGTCAGCAGACCATGTATGTGTATTGTGGCTAAGTTAGGGTGATATAATTTCAAGTATAAGCAAGTTCAAGGATGAATCATCCCAGACATGCATCCTAGTAGGAACACAAGACCCATCTGGCTGGTCACAATAATCAGGAATGATCCAGTAAGAATGTAGGGGATTGACTTGTAATACACTTAAAGGTAAACACCCTTACTATACCTCTAAGGATGGGGTGCATCCACTTGGTCTCACACCAGTGGAGTTACACCAACTCAAAGTGGAACTCTCCATACTGACATATTCAGAAACTTTGCATAATCTGTCATCTGCAAAAGGTCCCACGCTCAATGGGTTACTGTAAATAGAGAAAGTAGGAGCTGACCATATGTGAGGACAGTGAATCACTCCCAGTGCTGCTCTTTGTTTGGAAATAACTGTGTGGTTGGAAATGTAAAATACATAAACTGTCAAAGCAGCCTTGTAGAAAAACTTCATCCCAACGGTGAGCACTGAGCAGAAGCAGATAAGTTTAACACTTTCTGTTATCCCACACTAGATGAACATTAAAGGAAAGAAGAAGAATTCCATTTGAGGCAATACCAGCCAAGAGGTGGGTTCAACTGTCTCCAGTATATATATATATATATATATATATATATATATTGTCTTCTTTTTCTTGTGAAAACTGCAAGACAAAAAAGAAATAATTAGCAACTCACTTCTTTAGAACCTCTGAGAAGATTTGTGAATGATGATGGGGTAGTCAAAACCCAATCAGAAGAAACTGCAATGTGGTGTAAGTAATGTTAAACAAAGATGTTAGGAATATCAACATCCCTGCTCGTAATATCTCATCCAAAGGACATTGATGGCCAGAAGCAAGAGATGCAGGAGACAGCCAAACATGACAAAGGATACAATCAAGGTCTGAATGATTGTGCAAAGAAGAAAAGGTGATTGAATGAAACATACACTTTCCCTCCCAAGCAGCACAAGTCTTGGAAAGGAAAGAACAGTCTGGAAATAAAATCAACCTATTTCTGTGGTAAATAGTGTAGGAGGGACCCAAAGAAATATAAAAGAGTGATGTATCCCTCAAGTAAGGTTAATAAATTACATTTAAAAAGAAAGATGGCACATGGGAACAAGAGGCCAAAGGTTTGAACAGAGAACATGTAAGAGCCCTGAGAACTAAACAAAGGTTCTAGTCCAGCAGTGAAACTGGATGAAGCTCAGAATGGATCTGTAAGAACTAGGAAGTGAAAACAAGAATGGCCAAGGAAAAGAAAGCAGAAGTTTTGGGATCAAGTACCTGATGTAATAAACAACAGTGGCCATATCAAAACAGGATCTCCATGTGCAAGAAGAAAAGTAAATTTAAAGAAGGTTCAGCTAACCCAAAGAACAAAGTGAGAAAGACTCCCATATGACTCAGACACTGACTTAGGAGTCTGCCCAGCTGAGTGAATTCTCCAAGTGGAAGCCCTCGGAAAACAGATAAGTGCGAGCCCTGAAAGGTAAAGAAAGATCCTGTGTGACCTCAAAGATTTTTGAAAAGTGAGTCCACAAGTGGAGAAAGAGTAAGAGCCAAACTTTCACAGGACCAAAGCTGAGGGGTGATTTCAGAAACAAGTCCCATGATGGCTGGCCTCTTCAGACACCAGGAGAGAGCCACAGGATGAGGAACTCCCTAAAAAAAAAGTATCATGAAGGATGGGTGGCAAATGGAAATCCCTGCAATAAAACTGAAGGAGTCTAACTCCAGAAAATAACTCATCCCATGATGCAAGTTCCAGAAACAGAAAGCAAGTGAACTGAGCAACAGCTAGAAAAGACAATGACAAAAGCATGAAACAGAGATTAGTTCAGTCTTCTCCAATAAAGCTGTTGGTGTTGTAATGCAACCTTAGAAGGGTCAAGAGAACAGCAAGCTAAGAAGGTGAGTAACAAAAGTCAAAGATGAACAGACTGAGAGTAAATAAAAGTTAAATTTGAAGAAGAAGAAAATATCCAAACTGGGAAAAAGATATTCAAGGCATAGCAACACTAGGAAAGAGGAATAATTCCAACCATAGCCAAAGAGGAGGAGGAGTTTTAAGATTAGGAAGGGCATGGCAACTTAAAGTTAACATGAAGCAGAGGCAGAAAGGATCTGCAATAATGCAACAATTAGGTAAGGGAGGAAGAGGGTGATAGAAAAACTAAAAGTAAAGGCAACTTGAGGGAGGAGCTAGACAAAGTAGTTCAAAGTCAAGGCAGATTTAGCAGAAGTTACAAAATCAAGAAGCCATGATCTTGATTCCAAGATTAAGATTGAATTAATGAAAGTATATTCTTATTATTTCTAAGTTTTTGTTGGGTTTTTTTTTAATAGATCTGATATTTTCATGGTACTTAAGCCTGGGTAATTATCGTATTGACAAAATTGAGATAAATTATCAGTTTCTGTTGAAACCAGGACATTAGGTTAATGATGATGAGGAATATACTTATCAAAGAAACCACATCACAGACTCTGGAACACATGTACCAAAATCTCATGTACTGATTAAGAGAAGAAATCAAATTAATATAAGAAAAGACAATTCTATCAGAAGCTGTAAATTAAATCAATTTTTAAATGTGTATCATTCTTTCTTGGAATCAAGAAAATGCAGATAAGAATATTATCTGCATTTTCTTATCTTAAAATATTATCTAATAGTTGAAAATAATAAGTGCAAGCATTCCATATTTTCAAGAAAAAAAAAACACAACTGAACACTGCAGTGCTGAGAAAAGAATGAGCTTTGGGTCCACGCAAAGTACTGAAATGGATAACATGTTGCCCTCCTATTACTAGAGGGAGTATACTCTAATGCTTATTGCATCACACACAGTTGTAGTAATAAATATTATTACATGTGATAGGAGTTTCATTCAAACACATGGTGCATATGCTAAAGCATTTCAGCAGTGATGCGAAGTATCAGCTATCCATTCTGTATAGAAGTGATTAGCATTTCTGAAGGCTGTATTTTAGAGTTCTTAATTAAAAAAGTTTTTACAATGAAGATAATTTTTGTACCACATTAATGATAATATACTAATTGTATGATCTATAAATGTTGAAATAACAGTGTACTTTTTCACCTAAATGGAAAACATAAGTGATAACAAGACATTTTTATAAATAGATAATGCATTCTATACTAAATGCTTGAAGTAACTATTAAAAGATGTTTAAAATTTACAAAGGCTATACTGTTCATGAATATTTCCTCTTTCTTCCATAAACATGTAAGCATGATCAAAAATATTTAAAATATAAGCATGCCCAGAAACATCAAGGTATGAAGACTAGTGATTTTATAATTACTTGCTAATCAATTGCTGATCACTGAAAAGTTTTTGAACAAATTCATCTAATCCTTGTCTTCGTTTGCTGATAAGATCAGAACTAAAATTGTTCCCAAAGAACTTTTTGCCCGGCAGTTTGATGTGTAGCCCTGGAAAATCTTTTTTCAGCTGAAAAAAATCATATACATTATGTCAATGACATGGGTAGTCTTACTCATTATAAATGTATATTTAACATAGAATATAAAGAAACGAAATACACAATTTATAAGGAGTCATGTATATATTAGTAAAAGCAAATTTTGTACATAACTTCCACACATATGTTGTAATCAGTTTTCAATTACATTTCACAATATGAAGTAGAATTACTTAGTTCAACCAAATGTTATGAAACCTACACTACAAAAGTGTACTTGAAGAAGATCCTAACCCTAATGGAAGAATATATATACATATTTTAACATAAGCACTTTACTTACTTAATGAAGACTTAATGAAATATTAACCATTTATACTTATTTGAAAACTACATAAAGTACTCTCAAATATTTGATTTACTGACTCACTGATAAAAAGTAATGAAAAATTCCAGCTTCAGGTGTCAAGAAAGCATGAAACAAAATTTGAATATGCTGTAAGACTGGCAATTACAGAAAACATGGTGTATAATTTCATTATCAAAATGATTCTTGTATGGAAAAGTTACAACTACAATTGCACATTTGTTCTTTACTGTATACCACATGAGTGTTTTGTTTTTTATTTAATGCCATTACATAAATGTATGTAAAATTTGTAAGGAAAAAGACTTACATAAAATTTATGTCATAAATGCATTTATGTACATATGCTTAAGTTCATCATTATTAATTAATCATGAGCATTTTATATGTCACACACTTTAAACATGATGTTTAAGCAAAGTGCAGAACAGAGGATTTACTTAAACAACTTTCATAGAGTATAAATTTTATCAACATACACAATTTTCACAAATTAAGCTAGTTTGGAATCTTGTAAAAGGTATTCTGAACAGAAATTACAAGAGATTTTATGCTAGCATAAATTAAGCATATAACAAAAATTAAAGAAAAGTTTAACTTCTTTATTGCATTGACCTTTGCCTCTTTATCATTACAAACATTATCATCACCACCATTCCTACACAGAGTTGAAAAAAGCATTTATTTACCCACAGTTTATGTGTGACAACATTCTAGCAAAAACTATTTCATTTAATGAAATAAAATTTGTTGACAGGCTTACTGTTAACCAAGTACTATTTTTAAAGTTCAGGTGAAATTCAGTTTAAATTATGATGTTATAGAAAAAGCTTAAAAAAAAACTCTACATAATCTACATGTTCTTGATAAATATATAACTGAATTCTTTAAACAGTTTTTTTATTCCTGTTGAAATAGCACGGAGAAACTTGGTCTCCAAACCCAAATATTCTTCTAATAAGTTTACCACACTTGAACATTATCAATTAACACACAAGTTTAAATATTCATCCTACTGTATACATATATACAACTTGTTTCAAATTTTGTTTATACATGATATCTAATCTTACAAAATATCTATGTAACAATAAAGATAAACAATTATAAGGCAAAATAAGACAACTTTCGAAGAATGTTAAACAATTCAATGGCAATGATGTATTGCTGACAAATCATAACCTATATATATGTTCACTGAGATAAGAGTTCAAGTGAATGTATACAAAACCACCTACTCAAAGTGAATGATCCATATGAAAGTTTATCTTTTGCAGTGTTATCTTTTTAATCTATTAACTATTATACAAAAGTCAAATATGAAACCATTAGTATACACATGTATGCATGCTTCTAGTGATTAGTTAGGTACTTGTATGTCACAATACTGACATTATACATAACATTCTTTAAGGTTTACATAAACAGATAGATGAATAAGTTAAAATAGCTTGCATGGAAAACCTAGTTAATTCTACGACTGTGATTGGTCAGTCATTCTCATATGGAGATTCAGCTTCTACATTATAAACAAAAATTAAGTTATGTTTTCTGCTAAATATGTTAAAATCTGTAAATTATTCCAGCCATTTGAGCTGAATTTCAGTTGAAAATTACTCAAACTTAAAACATAGTTACAAATATTTTATTAGTAAAAATTATTTTAAGTATAGGTATAATTAGTACAATATTATAATCAATATTTTATATAAATTATACTGCTCTCTGTAACAGCTAGCATCACATGAGCATACTAAAACAATAAATTTTTACTGTTTTGTGATAATGCTTTTAAGAACATAACTAAAAGAAAACACGCTTGTTAGACTTAGTAATCTAAAGCTTTTATCAAAAATAGTTCAAATGTGGTATGTATTAATGTTACAAAACAAAAATCAACAGGCTTAGAGGTCATCTACAGGGAGACTTCTCTTAGTATAACAAACAATCAATACATTTCTGCTGTTGATTTTACAGAAGTTTTATATTCTGTTATGTCGTAGTTTCAAAATATGTTGTAATATCCGACTACTCCCCATTTTAATGCTGAAAGTTTAGAAAAGTGAAATTGCTGCTAAAAATATCTGCTTATTTATTTTAAGGTCTTTTACAGATTATTTTTTATTATAAAAGTTATCTTTCACTTAATAAAACATCAAAGTTGTTAGCCAACTCTATAAGTGAACCCAAAACATAAACCTTCTAATGTAAAATTTCATAGGTTATAAAAGAATAAATAAAATACATCAAAATTTCTCGTGCGTTAACTTGGTCCCAATGTTATCAGAGAAACATCAACATATTTTAACTATTCTTTCATATTCGATTCTTAGATGTTTTCTGCTTAATTATTATCAAAATTTATGGAATACCTCCAGAACTTCAGTTTCAAAACTGAGAAAAGGTTAGGTTTCTTTCAATTTTAATTTTAAGCACAATAATACCTTGAATCACAAAAAATTATGGCAGTTAAAAAATGCTCAAAAAAGGATTTCAAATTAATGTTTGCTTTTATAATGCAATTATGTTTTATGTTTGCAAAATATTTAAATTTCTCAAATCCTTATTTATTGACTATCATATTGTTAACTTCATTGTATTCAAATAATGTATATAAGTAAAAGAACTTATTTGCTGGAAAAACTATATTTATCACATATAAATTTATCTTGACCATGAATACTGTTAGCAAAATAGTGTTACATAACATGAACTAATGCTATCATGACAAGTCAGGTTATAGGTCATCAATAAATTTGTCAGTTTTCACAGTGATTTTTATGATTTATAGTAAGTTCTAAAATTAGCAGAAAAATAATGGGTTAATGAATATCAAACAAGCTGAAACTGATTGAATGTATAAAACTAAACTTTCTGACTAATAATAAACAAAACTGAAATACTAAAATGAAAGGAAATATTTTTTTGTTTTTCAAAACAGTGTCTCTCCATAACATTTTTGAAATTTTAGATTGTAAAATACAATAGAAAAAGTACATAAACTGCAAAATCTTTTAAAGTCAAAACTAAATATTATTTCCACCATTAGAGGGAAAAGGAAAATCTAAAGATATTAATAACCCCACTTCCAATCTGGAAGGGGTTATAACTGACATGTTCTCTGTTTAAATAAATGAAATTAATTTTACATTATTGTGTTGCAAAATTTTGAATAACCATAGAATTAGAAGTGTTACAGTTGTACACAAAAGATGTTTAGAGACTTCCAAAATGTTTAAGTACCACACAATAGTTGAGTAGTTTAACACCTAAGGTTCTTATTTGCAGTAATTTCAAAGATTAATTCTTTCACCCAGTTTTTATGTACCTTTTGTCTCACTCATTTCTTGGATAAATATAATCAACTTCATAACATAACTACATAGAATTAGTGCTCACATTTTCTTGTAGCTTACAAAATTCATTGTATCGTCGAAAAACAAACCATGTCTTTCCTCCTGCAGTTACTAGTACTTTGTATACCTGAAAAACACATTAAATTTCACAAGGTTAAAAGAATTAAAGAGAAACATTATTAGCATTTCATCTCTTTTGTTACACACTCAGATAAGTCTGTCACATACATATCAGATTTCTGAAAGTATCCTTTTTTTTATCAAAAAAGAAAAAAATAATATTTATATAATAATGCAAATTCAAAAATATTCTTTTGTACGAACAAAATACTTCTGGAAATCAATATTTTGAAATGAAGTGAAATTTGTAAAAATTACTAACAGTTTTCATATTATAAATTAAAACTAACAAACAACTCCAAAATAATTATGGGATTAGTCCCTGTACTTTACAATGCAAAGTAATAAATGTATGGGCCTTTTTAAAAGAAACTTTGGCTTTATTTTGTTTTCCATATGTTGATAACAAGTGCTGAAACATTCTGGAACCATCTTTATATATCCATGTTTATCAAAACATAGTTCCTTATTCCACAGAACATTACACAGTTTAGTAAAACATCCATGGTGAGCTGGAGGTGGGTTGCAGTTATAAAACTACATGTTTTACAAATGATAGATTTTAGTAAGCTGTAAAACATCTTATGACTAAAAACAAGCCAAAAGCCAATAAAGTGCATAGATAATGAGTGTGTCAATAAAAGATTGGCACCCTAGTGGGGGAATCCTACTACATCCAGAACAGGTATCTCTTCACCTGGATCTTAATTCCTGTATTGTGAGTGGAATTTTATATGATTTATCATCACTATAGGCCAGGCCCCAACCAGATAGCATAGGTTCCACTACTCTGGGTTGGAATTAAAGGGCCATGGTCCCTATATTCCAAGTTGGTGGATATGCAATTGGACCACAAACTATATATATGTGTATGTATGTATATAAATACATATGAGTGGATCCTAACCTGTAGTCATAGAGTGATATGTTCCAAACAACCAGAATCACAAGAGAATGAGCAACACTGAAGTGGACAAACCTTCTCCTCAACCTGAAGAGGTCCGGAAGGCAACAACTCACGCTTGGAATGATGGGATCATGTATGCCTTACTCAACCTGAGGAAACAGAAGTCATCCAGTCTGGAATTATGAACACTCATCATCACTCCCCAACCATGTGGGCAAGGTAAATTCTACTTGCTCCCAGAATTATGGAGAGGATGTGGAACAACTGTGCTCAACCAAGGACCCAGGATAGGACCACTCTGAGTTTGGAATTACAATGAGACAGTGGACCCTCTTCCATGAACAATGTACTGAACCAATATTGATATTGATGAAAAAGAAAAGCCATGTTCAATCCAACTGGACAGCCATGCATCATATCTGAACCAGTATTATGAGCAGGCTCCAACATAGTCTGGTTCCACTCCTACCAACATCTGGGAAAAAAACATCCAGGGACCCAGGTAGCAGGATCCCCAACTTCACCCTCTTCTCCAAGAAAGGAGGAATTCGCTCTAACACTCTGGAGGAAAAGCCTCTGTTCACCACCCCAGTGACTGGAAACTGGGTGTGGTAAGGATGTCTGAGCTCCACTAGTAGAATGTTGGGGGGGGGGGGTAATGTGCAATGGGGAGCACTGAGAAACAGTGCATAAGGTGAACCATGAGTGATGGTCCAGCATAGTACAGTAATACCACCCAGTCAGCCTCCAGGTGGTTTTATGGAACACCTCATTTCGACAGAGCCTGTTGCAACCTGTATAAAATATATTGAATTTGCATTTGATAGTGCACAATTGGTTTGATAAAAACACACCTGCTTAGGCAACACTTGCCACAGAGTGAGATCCAGTGAAAAAAAAAAAAAAAAGAGGTTAGAGGCCCTGTAATGTAAAGAGACAAGAGGAATATAAAAAATACTCACTCCTTCTTATAATCTAGCTGATGTGGTCAAGATAGCCATGGGGGTAGTCAAAAACCCTGAGAGGAAGATACTGCCAGATCATGCAAATAATGTGAGATAAAAGTATTGGGAAAAGTCCACATACTAGTCTGCACAATGTCCTCCAGCATGCAATTCAACTGTGCAGCTAAGGACATAGAGGTGTGACAAATCTGATGAGATGTGACTTGCAGAAGTTTTCTCACTTGCAAAGAGAGCCCAGAATAAGCAATATAGATCAATTTTCGAACCCACTTCGCGAAGGTAATCGGGGATAAATTAAGGGAAACTGAAGAATGCCAATGAATAAAAAATTGATTTCTAGCACCTTGAAAGGAGTTAGTGCAAACCATATAACACCTCAGGGCCGTGATGGAACATAACAAGCGATCAGGGTCTGAGTGGTCATAGAGGTGAGAAATAGAGAGCAAATGAACTGGTGAGAAGGATTTATCCCCTTCCCTGGCTGCCAGAGTCTTAGGTAAGAAGGACCTGTCTGGGTATAGAAAGACATAAGTAGAGTGATAAAGAGTCCTGTACATGTGCAGTGCAAACAACTCTGACTGATGATGTCCACAGGCCAGCAACAACAAAAAATAAATCTTAAGGGAAAGGTGATACATGGTATATGAGGCTAATGACTCAAATGTATGTCGAGACAAAACATGTAATACCACCTTAATATCCCAGTTAGGCAATTGACAAGGCCTTTTGGGACAAAGGATTTGAAACAGCTTGAGAAGGCCAGATAGTGCTGGGGACTCAAATAATTTCCAATTCTTTGAGTATCTAAATGTAATCGATAAAGCTGCCTTATATAAAGTGATTGTAGATAGTGCTAAATCCTTGTCAAAAAGTCAGGTCAAAATATGAGCTATGGTTTGCACATTTGAGCAAAGTAGGTTCAATTTCCTCGGATCATGATTGCTTCAACACAGATGGCCAAAGAGAAAGTGACAGAGGTGGGCACTCTTGAAGTTACCAAAGAAAAGAAAACTATGGTTGAGCCAGTCAATCTGGTGCTACTAATAGCACACAACAAAGGGTGGACCAAACCATAGCCAGAACTCTGGGTAAAAGATGAACTGGTTGGAAAGAATAGAGGTACAATCCCATCCAGTCCTGACTGAATTCAACTAATGCCAATGCCTGAGGAAGAGGTACTGGGGACCAAAATGCCTTTAGTTTAAAGTTTCAATGAGTGGCGAATGCATCGATCATTAGTGTCCCATTCCTAGAGCAAGTCTAACAAAAAAACCTTGTGGTGTAGCATCCATTCGATTGGAAGAATCCTGCTGGGTCAAGACAAATGATCTGCTATCAAATTCATCACCCCCGGAACATGGCAAGTTAGTAGGCTGATATGATGGGAGCAAGCCCAAAAAAGATCCAATGTTCGAAAACAAAGATCCTGTGATTGAGTGCCCCCTTGATAGGAACACCACCATGGATTTGTCAGAGAGAAGCATGATGATTTTTCCCTTCAATAATTCTAGACCTTGAGACATTGCCCTTTGGACAGCAGGAAGCTCTAAAACATTGATGTGGAAGGAAGTTTCGTCGTCCATCCATAGGCCTTAGAATTCTTGACCACTGATATATGCATCCCATCCCTGAAGTGAGGCATCTGTGAAGAGATGAATCTCGGGACAAGGTGGCAGTAGAGGAACACCTATCATAGTATTGTTCCGATCTAACCACCACTCAAGATCTAAGATGTTGATCTGAATAAGAAGACTGGGTGATTCAGTGGATTGCTGTTCATGATCCATTGGTCACGCAGCAACCACTGAAGGGATCTCACATGTGCTTGTCCCAAAGGAATTAGAGATTTGAGTGATGCCAACATCCCTAAAAAAGAAAGAACCATTGATACAGTGGTAGAAGGAGATGTGAGTAAGAGTCTGACTGCCTGTTCCATAGCATTGAGCCAGATGGGAGTTGGCTGAGCCGGACTTAGTTATGTGTTGAAAAAGACACACACATGGACAATGTGTTGAGTTGGCATGAGAATAACTTCTCAGCTCTGATAATAAAGCCTGCCTTAGTGGCTTCTGAAAGGAGAACCTGGGTGTGACATTCCACCAACTGACGAGATGGTGCTAGGAGTAATCAGTCACCATATAATGGTGTGAGCACAGGCCTAAAGAATGAAGGTGATGAGAAAAGGCTCATACTATCCTACAGAATGCATATGGTGCAGATGCTAGTCCAAAGAGTATAGTCCTGAATTGCAGTACCTGACTAATTAACCTTGTGCTGGAAACATAGATAGCAGCAGGACGACTCCGCTATGGAAATGTGGAGATAGGTGTTGGCAACATGGAACCTGGTGATCCAAAGTCCTGGTGAAAAATGCTAACATAGGGTAAGGAATGATTCCAACGTGAATGTGGGAGGATCTAAGAATTGTTCGAGACAAGAAAGATCGACAATTGAACACAATCTCCGGTCTTCTTGGGCACGACAAGTAGACGGGAATAAAATCCCAGAAGAACTGTGTCCACTCTCTCTACTGCCGCCTTGACCAACAACTCTCTAATAGCCCTGGAACAAAGGTCTACAATCTGAGAATCTGTTGGAGGTGGAAACACTACAGGTTGGGGGGGATAATAGTGGTGGTGATGTGAACTAAATGACCAACCCCAATCGAAAACCTGTAGTACCCATGGATCTGTAGTAAAGGAATTCCATATGTCCAGAAAATGTTGTAACCAAGTCCCCACTACCCCACTGGCATAGAGTAGTCAATGCAATGGTCTGCCCAACAGGAGGAGCCTCTTTGATAAGGACAGAATCTATTCTGGATATCAATGGATCGAGGTGCTGATATCAGCAGCCAAAGAAAGTCGAGAGGCCAACAATGACAATGAGGAATGTAAACACCTCTGGGATGCTTGCAAACATCAAGGGACAAAGAAAAAGGCCTCACATAACTCACTGAGGGCAGCAGCAGCTAGTAATTCAATGCCTTTCAACAAGGCATCTCTACTTAACAAATCCCAACAACATACCAACCAAGAAACTAAAGAAAGAGCAGAAGCTGACATATATACCAAAGTAGATGTCAACAAAGGTCCCAACTCATCAAATTATGTTGTGACCACTGAGAGGCTTCTGACAAAATTTGGAGGAATGATAAATATCTCAGAACCATAGTGAGAGTCAGACAAATCCTAGAAAACTGTGATATGTTCAAGTTGATCACAGGCTCCATTCTAAAAACCCACATTTCCAAAAGCAGATCTAGTCTTTGGGAATCCAAATATGCATACCCCTGGCAGTGGTAAGTCAAAGCATGTTGTTCCAACAAACCTGACAGACAAGGCATAGCTCTCCTTTCATATTACTGAGTGGTAAAGCAGTAAACCTCCCCGCATGAACAGCAATATCAGGTGGTGGAGGAAGAACTAAGTATTCGCCCTCAGGCCTTTCCACCATCAAGGAAGGTGTAGACTCATAGGCAACTGGAAAAACCCCAGAACATCACACACCCAATTGACTAGGTCTGATAAGTAATGAATTTTACTAGAAACTATGTGGATTTTAATGACAGAAGAAAAAAATCAAATATGCAAAGACAATCTACAATAGATTCTTAAGGTAAATGTTTCAGGTAGATGAGGAAAGACTGTTTACAGACCTTCTAGCAAAAACAAAAATAAACACTGTTAGATATACACGACTGTTCATTTTAAGTTTAATACAAGAGAATTATTTAGCTTATGTTGTGTGATCATTAAAGCAAGTTATTTTAGAAGCAATATATATGCAAGCGATCAAGTTAGTGCAAGTTGGTGAAAGTGAAAGTAAGACAAAGTTAGTGAGAGATATAGTCAAATAGATCTAGACTGTGTTTGTAAGTTTAGCCATAAAAGTGTATAATTGCAACTTTTAAAGTGTAATAATCATAAATTGTATTGTAATAACAATGTAGAGAAGAAGAATTCATCTTGTTAGTTGGGTTCTAAGGTAACTGAACCAGCCTGTGTAGACTCTTGATGAAAAGAGATGATTACTTAAAGCTCTGGATACAACTATGATGATTAACTGTGTAACAAACATTTGTATATATGTTTGACTTGTTTTGAATATATATAAGTGGATTGTGTGCTGTCCACTTATTGTTGTAATTTATCGTCAACAAGTCACAGACACCTATTGTAAAGAATCCTGCCCAAACATATGTAAAAACCTGACACACAATTTAGAATAGCTTCAAACATTAATATTTCTTTAACAAAAACTAGAAATGTTCTTTTACCAAGAGTACCTCAGTATCGTAATTAAAGCAACATTGTATAACTCCAAATTACAGTAAAAAAAGAAAACTGAAGAAATGGATGTTAACTTTATTTGACCAGTTAAGTTTGGCCAAAATCTCTCTCTCTTTCTCTCTGAAGAGAAGTACGGACAATCAAAAACGTCACTGCTAACAACTGGGTATCAACAAATAGATAGTGAAAAGAGAATTAAAATTAATTTAAAAATTCATCTTAAAATTATTTCAAAATGTCATAACTTTGTCTAAAAGTGAAATGTTTTAGTTCACAAATAGTACACATTATAAAACTCTGAGAAATTATGATTCTTTTCTTAATCATCAAACTCTTCCAAATGTCCAGATAGTATGCAAGTTAACAAAAACAAACCCAAGCAAAAGTTTTATATCTCTTTCATGTGGAGTCAAAATGACATCCCACACTTGGAATGCTTATACAAAGAATGCAGCTTCTTGCTGTATAAATAGAAGTATGACTCAATGAAATTCACTTTATTCTCCTGTCACTGATCAGCTTGGTAAGAGTTGTTTTAATAACTTCAATACTGTCACTTCGACAATACAAAGAGGTATTATATAACATTGAGAAAAACTAATCTCATATATACAAAGACTTAAGATAATATCTAGGATCTTAAAGTTAGTTTCACATGTTAAATATAAGTATAATGGAATTGATAAATGTTGCTGGAGAACAGATCACAAATAAATCAGATCTTGAATTCTTGAAGACAAGAACAAAACCTATCTACAACAAACAAAAAACTGCAAAATGACAAAATCCTGAAAAGCAGTAAGCATATATAATATTCCTATTTGGAAGTATCAGATACACATATAAATGAATAGATTCACAAAAATACTTGCAATAAACTGAAAACTCATTGTGAAGAACCAAAAACTTGAGTAAAAAATGTAGATGTAAAGCTGACTCCTGAAGGGAAGTTGCAGTCCATTAGACAGAAACAGAGAGAAGGTACAGTTGCCAGCAACTGATGAAGCAAAAAAAAACCAAAAAACTAATATCATGAACCTTAATGAAATCTAAAGTGCACCATCAAACAAAAACCACTCCATACATAGCTTAACCTACATGTAAGTGGTAAGAATCAATCAAAGAAAGGAAAAAGATGCCATTACTTGAGGGAAAACAGTCTGAAAATACACCTGCAGAAGACATTCCTATATCGTAATTCCATTATCCCAAGAACACTTTTTTTGACTACTGCCTAGCTTAAACAGAAAAATTACCTTAAAAGGTTATCCATAACCTCAACTTAATCATTAAGAGGTAAACAAAAAGTAAAACATTAGGTCAAAAAATATAAGAATCAAAAATGAAATTTATGTTAGAAGTCAGAGTCGCTCAGCATCTTTTCTACTTTTTTGGAGGTAAAATATTACTTTACATTTATATTAACATCTCATCAGTGATGTACATGTACAGAACTTTCATGTAGTGTATGTACCACTTTCATCACTAGTGAAACAAAGACTGAGGAAATCCTTAAGTTATCATTAAAAGACTTAAAAAGCTGTATGTACATTGAACTCCTAATACAAGCGACATCAATTAAGTGACCAAGTAACCAATGGTAACTTCTATTTTACATAGAGATAAACAAATTACTCACAGTGTATTTCAATCGCTTTTTCTCCCTGGTTTCAAAGTTGGTGACACTGGCTGATGTTGGAGATATAGAGCCATTCTGGTTACTTGTTCCATTTACTGTTGAACTGTTGCTCATTGCTTAGTCTACATAAAATTGTACAGTACTTTAGGTTCAATTTGCTCCACAAGGTTTACACACATGTTTAGTATCATAAAACTCTTCCATAAAAAAGAAAAACTGCAATCTCTAATACTCTAAGCTACTCAATGGGTATTGACAGCTCTCAATAGTATTTCCTAATAGCAGTAAACATTTGAAAAGTATTGTACAAATTTGCATATAATTTAAGAATTCTGTATTTCCAAGTAGTATAATAGAAAACTAATTTTTATTCCAATGATCTACTTTAAACTTCTTATTTATTTCTGATAACCAAATTTAGCACATAAGCAAAATATTAAAATTTACATACATGTATATAAAATTAAACTTAAATAATCACCTGGTTTAATTTGACTCTAGACCAACTCACTCACACACACATTGAAAATAAAATGTAAACAGAAGAAATTTCACTGACATATAAACTGCACCATACACCTTTAAAGTTTTTATAAATAACTTCTTCACATCTGTCGTTACAATAAATGAATAATGCCACAGTAAACTCTTACACAAAAGTATTATTTATTACACAACAACATAGAAAGTGAACCGCTTTTTGTAATGTGGTATTTTTCAGGTGAACTGATTTCCCTCCTACAAAGAGTAATCAGGGAGGATCCACAGAATAACACAAGAATTGAGTAGAATGTGTGTTGGAGGATGCAATTGTATTCTCTGACTTTGACTGAGATTTGAAAAGAAAGGGACTGGGCACAAGATAGAACACAGTAAAACAATATTTATTTCTCAAACAGTCCAAAGTGAGTATATTAACTGAGGTTGCTGCTTTTACTGAAGCTTCTAATGATCTCTTTGAAGACAAAGAATAAATTGTAAATTTGTTCCAGACTGAGAAGACAGCATAATATAACCCAGCATTGCAAAAATATAAATAGAAAGATGCTGACGTAATTATACATATGTTTACACAGAGGTGCACTAAAGTGCTACATCAATGACATGAAACAAATTTATAGCTGTGCTTGGCACTTGCACATATGCAAGAATGAAGGATAAAATTTCAAATATATACAATCACATACAACATATTAAAAATTATTTCATCTGTGAGATATGTATCACTTGTGTGTCTCCATAATAAATGGTATTGTAACACATACATATGGATGAAAAATAACATCAGAAAAAGCCTCCAATGTGCAAAATCTTACAAATAACCATAATGCAGACAGCCAACAGTATTTAGCATAGTATGATTATTATACAACAAAGATAAAAAGTTTTATTGCTACAAACAAATTAATCATCACCTTTAAAATACTATTACTTGGACACATATACAAATGGATATACAGTTAGCTATAGAATAATGTATAGCAAAACAAATTAAATGTGTCGAAACTGTCAATTTGAATGAGGTCTTTAATTGGATAAGATGTCCAGTATATAAAAAATGAGTTTTGATGCCAAAATCTCTAATTCTATAGATGAAATATTCAGAAAAGACACCACACAGAGATTTACATGCTGCTTAAGAATAATAATAAAAAAATCACCAACAACACAAACATTTTAAACATTACTGTAATTCATTAAAAATTTATCTTCTTATTACATTTCATTACCCTTCATTGTATTATTTTCTAACCAAAATAACAATGAAAAAGAACTTAAGTTAATCACTTACTACCTTATTTATACTGCCAAATGAATTTACATATACAACACCTTTTATACTATTCTACTAATCTTCAGTTTTGATACTCAGAACTTTAAATTAAACCACATTTCACAGCTACATAAAACCATGCAATAATTCTCAAGATATGCATGTAATAACCACTTCATTCCAACACTCTGTTAATATGAAAAAATTGCTTTTACTTTGTAACTTAAATATGTTATTACTCTTTAGCCTTATATGTGAAATGTATTAAAGTATCCTAAATATCACTCACTGGTCACTTTATTATAATTTCCACACATACACTCCATATCACTCCATTTATATATATATATATATATATATATGGTAGATATAAAAGGGTGTAACTTGTTGAGTAATTTATTGTGTTATACAAATGCATAGATGCCATCATATGTAATTTGTTACAAAAATAATGAATAAGGCACAAAAAAAGATATCTGAAATGCCAAAAAAAGGACATGATAGTACAACACAAATACATTATAATACTAGTAGTAGTAGCAGTAGGAACATGATTAACAAATACAATTTTTCTGACCAGCTGCTCAAAGATATCTGAGCAAGCTTGTAAGTGCAACAGATGTTAAATTGTGTCCCAACTGATTGATTCCTTCAGCAGTGACAAGGTTTCATCTACCTAAAAAATACCATGTGGGCATTAAAAACTTGTAAGTTATCAGCATACAATCAATCTGAAAAGTTAACATTTTCTTACACTGAAATTGTATTTCTGGTTGATACTTACCTCTACTCACATAATAGCTTTTTGACTTGTGCTGCCCTCTATATGCACCATTCTCACTCACTACTAGCCTTGATACTCCCACTTACCCTCACTTGTTTACATGTGGTATACCTGCACTGTAGCATGCAAATAACTATGTAACAACCCTTCACCAATAGTGAGTGTGACACACCCTCCTAGCGCAGCTGACTCATTCTGTACTATAGAGTACTTTCATCACTTTGAGATTAGGAGTGGGGAGGATAGGTGGGAAGTGTTAGTGGAGGTAAGTATCTTCCAGAAATACATTTCAAGTATAAGAAAATGTTAACTTCTAATACAATACCTTACCTCTTCTTACATAATAGCTAGAATTCCACATTGAAATGGTGGAGGGTCCAATGCAAATTACCTAGATGAGGATTCTTCAGAGAGAACCCATGAGGTGAGATACCTTAATCTATAGGGTCACGCCCATGTGGGACCACACCCCATCTGTATCAGGTATACTCTTTGCCAATTGTAAAGATACATGTCACTAAATCTGGCAGAAAGATGCAAGTCCAATCTGCAAATGGACATGCCAGATCGTGTAGGGTGGCTAGGGCATATCAGACCATATTTGGTGGGCCAACTCCAGTTTAAAACAGGCAGCATCAGGTATTTTTCTTCCAGTCTGCAGTAAAAGGAGGGTCCCAACTGTCTTAACCTCAAGACTAGGAATCAGAAGGGAAAACAACTTCCATTCTGACAACCAAGGCAGACCCAGTACACAACCAACATCAGGCTTTCTGGGAACCCAACATCCAGGCAACAGTAGAAAGGGGAAATGCAAATGTAGTGGGTCAACTCCAGTCCAAAACCTAGTGAAGTTTGGAATTTTGTCAGGTCCTCACTAGGAGAAGAGTACTTACCATCTACACCAACAGAAGCAATCACACTCTGGAGGAAACTTCCATGGTTCACCACCCCAGTGGCTAGGAATTGGTAAGTGGTAAGAACTCCTGTACTCCACTAGGAGAGGGGGGAGAATGTGATGGGGAATCCAGAGGAACACTAATCCATAAGACAGTTCAATAGGTGACCATATTTATTCAACCAGGATCAGAAGTATGGGTAGAAATCTCACTGTTCTACTCAGGACAGTCCATGAGTTTTGTATGGTCTGGTTCAGGCTTTATTTATAAAGCAAGATACTGCAACGCAACCTCGAACAGTCTTATGGAACATCCCATCTCTTCGGTGAGCATTGTAGACTTACACAGCTGTATAGTGCAGACTGAAGTATATCTGGACAGGCACCAATCTCCACAGAGTGTGATCCAAGCAATGAGAAAGGGGCCACTCTAATGGTAAGAAAAAAAAAGAAAGAACTTACCCTCTCACAGATGAAATGAGGTGTGAAAGGTGGTGACAAGAGACAGATGAGGAGGAGACAGTCAAATGATGCAAGTAGTGTGCTATAAAAGTGTAAGGCATGGTCCACATCCAACCAGTACAATTTTCTCCAATTGCCAACAGAAGTGAGTAGCCAGGGAGAGGGTGAAATGACAAATTTGGTGGCAGGAGACTTGGAAAATGCAAGATAAATCCTCAGATAATGACATATAAGCCAACTAAATAAATTAGTGCAGCCAATCAGTAAGGGTGACAAGAGAAAAATCATGGGTAGAGGAAGTATTCCATGGTATAAATAGGTGGGAACGGGAAGCAGTGCAGGTGACATAACAATGCAGAGCATGTACTGGACAAAGAAGACAATTAGGATCGGCATGTCAATACAATTGAGAAATGGAAGGAAGGAAAATAGATGTGAAGGCAATGTCCTCTTCACATGCTATTGGTGTTGGGGAGAAAAAAACTAGGATCTGAATAAAAGAGTATGTAGGTATTGTGATAAAGGATATGGGAGATGTCAACAGCAAAGATATCAGACCTACAATGTCCACGTGCAAAAAGGAGCATTAAATAATCCCTTAATGACAGATGGGACAGTGAACAAGTGGCCAAAGGTTCAAATGAAGGAAAAATAAGGGTAGTAACAAACACACTGAGGTTCCAGTCAGGCAGAGGTATCAGATGGGGGTAGACAAGTCAAATTAAAGGAGTAAAACAGGAGAAAAATAATAGGAGAGGAAAAAATGTGACAGGAGCGGGAGAAACAAAAGGTATAGTCAGCAATGGTGGATATTGATATACTACTGTCAAATAGCCAAGCAAAAAAATCTGAAAGATGGAGAACACTGGGGTGGGAGGGTGAGAAACCAAGTCACAGAGTCTGGCAGACATTCAAGGAAGAAGGGCAGACTGAACAAGACAGAAGGGAGACTACCTGTATAGAGACTCCAGATCTTGCAAGGGACCAGACAAAAAGCACGCATGAAGCCAGAGTGTAGTGACAGCAGGATGAAGTATGGAGGACTGAGGTTATCAGAGAAGGGATTTGCAAAGTGGAAAAGGTAATGGAGGAGACAACTGAAGGAGGGTCAGGATCAGAAACCATGGTTGAGTGGGCCAGAATAGGATGATGAGAAGGACGTAACATGGAGTAGTTTTGGATCAAAGACAGAAGATGGATAGGCATAAAGGTAAAGGTTGATCCAACTCTGACTGAAAGCATCTACCACCAAAGCTAAAGAACCGAAGACCAAAAGAGAGGCAGTTTAGTATTGAGATGAGTGGCAAATGCATCCAGAAAAGGAGTACCAAACTGGGAGCATAACCCCAAAAAACTTGGAAAGCAAGAGACCACACACATAACTGATCTCCTACAAGATTCAGATCACATGGGATGTGCCAAGCAAAAAGGCATACTTCATGAGACTGGGCCCAGGAAAGGAGATTCAACGTTAGAAAGCAAAGTTAACATGAATGGGTACCCACTTATTGACTGATGTAAGAGACAACGGTTGAATTGTCAGAATGGATCATGACCAAATTGCCCCATATCAAAGGTAGGAAGTGATCCAAGGCCCTATGAACTGTAATAAGTTCAAACAGACTGATGTGAAGGGAAGATTCAATCACTGTCCAATGACTTGAGATCTCATAAGAACAAGTACACTCCCATTCCATAAGAGAGGCATCTTTGAACAGGTGCAAATTGGGATAGAGAGGAGGCAGAGGAATGCCAGCTGAGGTGTTGCCTCTGTTGAGCCACCAGGACAGAGGAGGTGGATAGAATTCATGGGATCACAAACAAGATTCCATTGAGTATGCAACACTCACTGAAGACCACAGGTGTGCACAACTCCAGGGTATAAGGGCTTCCATGGATGCCCAGGTCCCCAAAAGAGATAGAATCTCTTGCACAGGGAGAAAAGGAAAGGATTTGGCTTTGAAAACCAAGAGCTCCATTGACCTGAAACAAAGAGGAGAAGGCTGGGCCCTGCTGAGGAAGGTGTGTGGGCTTGAGATAGAAGTTCTCCAACTTGGCTAGCCATCCCACACAAGCAGCTTCCTCTAGGAGGAAATGTATATGAGTGAGAGAGGCTTGTTGGGACAGAGCTAAACATAGTCAGTCATCCATGTAATTATGGAACCACAAACCTTGGTCATGATGATGGCAGGCAAGGGCTCTGACCACATGACAGAACATGTAAGACACTGACACCAGACCAAAAGTTAGAGCACAGCATTGGAAAAGACCTCCATGAGCAAAATGAAAGTAACATCTGGAGGTGAAGAGATAGGGGATATGAAGGTATGCATCACAGACATCAACTTTCATCATCCAGAAACCCAGAGTGAATGCTCACCAAAGTGTGAGGAAGAACTCCATGATGAACTGAGAGAGGTTAGTTATGCAGTTGAGGTTGGACAGGTCAATGATAGGACACCAATCCCTAAGTTTTGTAGAAACCAAAACAACCAAGAGTAAAACCCTGGTGAAGAGTGATGTACTTGTTCAACAGCATCCTTGTGTAAAAAATCTTGAAGCACTTCTGAGAGAGGCTGGCATAAAATAGGATCCTGTAGAGAAGGAAAGGAAATGTGACAAATGGATAACATGGGGGGATAAAGGGAAAGTCTTCCTTATGTAAAAGATCTCAAAACACTTCTGAGAGAGGATGGCATAAAATAGGATCCTGTGGAGAAGGAAAGGAGATGGGACAAATGAATAATATAGAGAGATGAAGGGAAAGTCCTCCTAATGGAAATTGAAGAAACCAGGGATCTGTGGCATCCATAAGCCACAGATCTACAAACCTTGTCAACCATGCCAGAACATAGGGATAGTCACCAATGCAACTGGAATCGAAAAACACAACAATGAGCAATTTGGCAGCTCGCTGTTGAAACCCAGGAGGAAGACATTAGTAGAGGTGAGTAAAGAGGGAGTAAGATACAGTATCTGAAGCAAAGAGAGTTGGGAAAGATGTGCAACTTCGAAGATAAGTGGAGAATGTTGAAAATCACCTCCACCCTAGACTCCAATGTATTAGGAAGATCTCAAAATACAAACTGGTGCAAAAAGGGAGCCAAACAGATGTCTCTTAAAAAGGAAGTAGGGAAGTGCATGTGTGACAAAGGAGCCATGTATGCAAAGATAAGGCTGAGTAAGATAAGCAAACCAATAGAAAATATAAGGGTACAAGTATCCACCAAAACCCTTCAGGGGAATGGTAGAGAACCTCAGAAAGGAGGTGAATGAAAGACAGATAACAGAGAACAGTGATGAGTGTAAGCCAAATATGTGAAAACTGGGCTGAGGAATATCTCAATGTAGTCTCCAGATCAGATCTCCATGCTTGAATCAAAGACTCCAAGTCTGAAATACCAAATACGGAAAATCAGAACTATGATAAGCCAAAGCATAGGAGTCAGATAAACATGGAGAATAAGACATGTTGACACCCAAATGTAATTGGGCTAAAAATTGATCAGCATGGATTCAAATATCAGGAGAGGGGGAAACACTAAATAATCCTACAAAGGTGCAGAATGAAGGAGGGATGGGGAAGAATCAAAGGACACAGAGGAAATTGACAAAAGGTAACATACCTGGGAAATTATTTCCAAAAAGTCAGGATTAGTAAAGTCAGTTCGAAGTTTCTGTTATCAGATTTATAACTTTTGGTTACTTATGACTTACATGTACTTTCTTATTCTCAGCAAATGGTGCCTGCTACTGACAGTGGCCAAGTTTTCTGATTAATGCCCTGTAAAAAGACTTCTAAAGTCCTGAAGTGTGTTTGTTATTCTTATTTCATAAACAATACAAGTTTTAAAATGTTGAAACTTTGTAGAATGGATGGCAACTGCCTGTTGTACAGACACAAGTGGAGAGGACAACATTTCAAAAGTCTCCCGCCTTTTGTCTTCAAGTCATTGTGTGTGTAAGGTGTTGTCGGTCTTTATAGTATTCTGGTGGATTGTGGACAGCATGTTATGATTGGTTATTTTATCCCTGTTTCTGATTGGAGGAGAGATTTCCAGTAAATTCAACCAATGGTTGCCACAGGTTACTCACCTTTAATCCAGAATCTCGGTTTAGTGAAAGTTTAATTGTGTTAATATAAAATGATTCTTTAATTTTTCTTGCCTTCCAAAATTTGTCTGTGTCAATGGTTCTAGTTTTTTCCCAGTTTATTTTGTGTCCAGTGGACATGGCATGTTCTGCAATGGCTGGATTTTGTGTTTTCATGAGCATTGTACTGTCTTTATTTCTTTTATTCTTGTCGCAAGTCTTCTTCCCATTTCTCCAATGTACGTTTCATTGCAGGAACATGGTATTTCATAAATGACGTTTTTATGTTTCTCATTGGTAGATTGCTGTTTGTTTATTACCAGTATGGACCTTAATGTCTTGTAGGATTTCCACCGGATTTCTATGTTGAATTTCTTGGCTATCCATTTGAGATTTTCACTGAAATTTTGCAGGTAGGGGAGGTAAATGGTATTAGTGGTAGTTTTTTTCTGATCTTTTCTTTCTGTTGTGGTCTTCTTCAGGGTGTTTTTCATGAAGGAGGAGGTGTAACCATTCTGTTTAAAACCATCTACGATCTTTTGGCATTCTGTTTCGATTGATGTCTTATGCAAATGTTTTCTACTCTCTTGTTTAGGCATTGGATTATGCCAGTTTTTATTGAGGTTGGATGATACGACTGGAAGTGTAGTTATCTGTTCGTGTGGGTGAGTTTTCTGTATACAGTTGTGGTGATTTTTCTCTCTTGTCTGATGATGAGTATGTCAACAAACGGTAGCCTGTTTTGTTCCTCTATTTCCATGGTGAAGTGGATTCTTTTGTCTACGGAATTAAGATGTTCTAAAAAGACTGGCAACTTTTCATGACCGTGGGGCCAAATAAAGAAGGTGTCGTTAACATAACGCCTGTAGAAACTTGGATTTATAGGTGTGGATGAAAGGGCTCTTTCTTCAAAATCTTCCATGAAAATGTCTGCTAGGATTAGAGAGGGTGGTGATCCCATGGCTAGATTATCTGTTTGTTCATAGAATTCTTTGTTGTATTGGAAATAAGTTGATTGTAGGCAAATAGTCATTAGTTCCATGATAGCGTCTATCTTCTTGTTAGTTCTGAGTGGTAGAGAGTTGTCATTCAGCAGTCGTTGTCTGATGATCTGAAAAGTTTCTGAGGTTGGAACATTGGTAAATAGGTCTGTCACGTCAAAACTGACCAGAATATCCTGGTATCTGATGTGTAGCTTTCTATTGATGAGTCTCTCTTTCTTTTCTGTAGGGTCATTGGTGATCTTTTTATATTGGTGTTTGTCTTGTAACTGCTTGATCTTCATGTCATGATCTTTGAAGTTTAGGATGACCATACTGTTTCCTTTATCTGCTGGTAGAATCTTGATATTGTTGTCTCGTTTTAGACAATTCAGTGCACTGGATTCTTGTTTAGAGATGTTTGGTTTTGGTTTCTTGGCATTCCTGAGGATGGTGTAAGTTTGATGTCAAAATTGTTCAGCCATAGGTTTCGGGGGGGTTTTGTGCAGCAGATTCTAAGATTGCAGGTTTCTCAACAGTTGGAACTGTGCTAGGTTGTATGACGAAGTTTAGACCTAGGTTGAGAATCTTATTTATTTTCTGTATCACTTAGTAATCTCGAACTGTAATTGTGAACTATGTTTGTAGTCGTAGGATTATCTGTCTTGGTAAGTTTGTTGAATTTTTGAACTTGTTTCTTCTTGATGTTGTTGATGGTACAATTGCATTATTTACATCTAACATCCTCTTAAATATTTTTAAGCTGTTTCTATCATGAGTAAGGGTTGCATAATTTTATATTTTGCTAAATAATAAATGCATATTTTTTATTTTTCTGCATAATCACTACTTAATCAGTAATTTTATATTGCATAATCTTAAACTGCTGACCAAATGATTTTAATTTTGTTGCCTCATAAAAATCACAGCCCTAAAGTATTAACCATTGTCTATACTTGTTCACTATTTTAGCTTAAACCTTGAAAGAATTCAAGGTACAGGTAAACTGTACCAAAAATTGACAACTTCTGGTACAAAAAAAAAAAAGAAAATGCAGTTCTCTACAATAGAAAAAAGACTGCATGTATATTTAGTTAATAAGTTTGATAATCAAACCTACTTTTCAATTCTACACATACAAATTCAAAATTATAGTTCCAAATGTCTAAATTCGTACAATCTTTGAATTTAAGCACTTACACAGAATGTATACATTACATCATCCTTGCTTTTAATTGTCAATGAGAATGTATTCAAAGTAACAGAATATACATTATATCATGTAGTTTAAAGAACTATCTGGTGATATGGATGATGTGAAAAGACAACAGGAATAACATTTAAAAAATTTAATATTCAATGTACCAATAGTTTCTACATTTACAACGTGCCTGCATACACTAGAGCTAGGCAATTTAATCAATACAGCTAATAACTTTTTAGCAGAAATTACACTGATTAATGTAATTTAAAATAATAAAAATTACAATTAAATCAATAATCAATATTAGTGTTTTTGGTTATTCCAAGAATCAATTAATTTACATTCCAATTATATTGTCATGGAAATAACTGATCAAAGTTAGTGTTTC
The DNA here is from genome assembly GCF_000517525.1 of Limulus polyphemus. Lineage (NCBI taxonomy): Eukaryota > Metazoa > Arthropoda > Merostomata > Xiphosura > Limulidae > Limulus > Limulus polyphemus. The sequence continues at coordinate 278,203 of NW_013665972.1, read as the reverse complement.
TGATAATTCCAACAATTGTTTAACCAAAATTACAACAAAATTGTTTATCATGATAATAATAAACTAATCATTATTAGGGTTTCTGATTCTTACTACTTTTGATTATTCCAACTATCCAAGTAATCAAAGTATTGCCAACAAACTCGCTTGCCTTGTCTTTGTTACTAAGGCTATCTGCCACTGTCACTAATTTTAATTGCTGGCTAGGGATGGGCAATTGGTTTGCAGCTCTCTCTCTGCCAACCTTTTTTGCTTGCTTTTATATACAACGATTGGAGGAATGCTGTTCAAATCAATTAATCAATTACAATAGGTTAATATGGCTGTCAATCAATAGCAACTTCTACTAACTGTGCAGCACTAAAGTACAAAGTTATTCATTTAGCCACACTGTACTGTATTTGAATATCAACATTTATTAGTTGTACACTCACACCATACACTAAATTTTCATAAACTTACAAGTTATTTTTGGTTTCTTTCAATTGCAAAAACGCCGAGTCTTCATTTTTTAAAATATTAGCAAATGACAAAGACCAATTTGGACATATTGCCACAAAAGCAAAAACCCAATTATACATGGTAAGTGGGTAAATACAATACACAAAATAAATGGAAAGAATGTTTAACTGAATCAATTCTACAAATACCAGTAAAAAGAGAAATATATTCCATTCTTTAGTAAGTAAAACAGAAATAACTGTAAGAATGAAAAATAGGATGAATTTCTTTTAAAATACATTTTACATGATTAAGAGCCTTTAAATATTCTTTATAACACAAACTTAATTACAGATATTTCCTTCTCAAAATTGTAGTAAGCAATCAACTAGAATACTTATATCGAAGCAACAATTTAAAAAGCATTTGTAAAACAGTAAAGTAATTTTAATGAGATTTAAACTCAGAACAGCAAGTTGCTTATTAGACATAGCCTTTCAAGTTTTTAAAGAGGAAAAGGTTTTGTCTTATCTAAACATCTCTTGAGCAATATAGAACAGTTTAAACTGAGTTACCATTATAACTAAATTTTAAACTTGAGGAAACAAGATTATGATTCTAAATTATATTTATAAGTTTGAGTTTTATATGTATTTCTGTACACCACAATACATGTCCACAATATGCAAGTTAATTATTTATACTTTACATTTAAATTCTAAACTCTACGGAATATTAGCATTATGTATGTAGATTATGTAGTCATCTGAAAATGTCAGGTAAATTAAGTTCTCAGTGAGGTCAGGTAAATGAGGCTATAAGATACATGTAAAATTTAAAATAGCTTTTCTATTTTTCAACTGAGCTAAGAGAAAATCTAAATACAGTATTTGGACAAAACAAATATTCAAACATTTACATACAAGAATTGTATTGCAATTGGATAATTAATACAATCTAAATAAAACTGACCTTGATATTCATTAAAATTGCTCTGACAAATATAAAATATTTAAAATAATACTCCTGAAAGAGTTACTCCATAAATTATGATTTAATGTTTTAAAACAGTTTATTACATTTTACTCATTTTTACTCACATTTTAACAAACATTACAGTGCTATATCTTTACTGAAAACAACTAAAATTAATATAAATAACTGTGTAATTGATTAAAGCACACACCGTATGTAATTGAATTTTTTATATATTAATATTAACCATGTTTCTCTGGCACATATAACACACAAGCACAATGAGAAGGTGGGAAGGCTGAAAAAACAACCAGCATAACTATCTCAGTACCTTTACTCTCTGGCACTTCCAAATGTAAGAATAGTTTCTTTTAAGAAAAATGCTCCTTACTCGTTGCAGTTATGTTTCTGATCTAGAAGTATCTGAATTACACGCACTTCACAATATGGCAAAAAAATAACATTAAAACCACAAAACTTTCAACAAGCATTCATCACAGGAAAATTATCTGAAGTAAACTAGTGAAATAAGGGAGTAAAGTGCTAACAAGGACTTGAAATGAATCTTATCAGCAATAAACCACTACAATCATATATACATGTACATGTACCTTGAGCTTGTTCATGTTCAAAATGAAGATCAACAGGGTGGAAAATACAAGTCAGGTGACTGGAAAGACAGACAATTCAGATAAGAATCATGTTTTCATTAAAACAAAAAGAGTACAATGCAAGTTAAACACACAACAATCTGAATTATATAAGAAATGTACATTATCACAGTTGGTACAGTCAGTACAAAGAAAACTGCCCCAGTATTATCTTTGAACTTTTTCTTCTTCATATACAGATAAAGCCCTTCAAGTGAATTTTTATGTTCAAGGCCAAAATAATTTTGTAATCCCCACCCTTAAATTATAATTTTTTCTTGATTTTTTTTGTTTCAATAAAACTCAGCTATCTCACTTAAATACAAGTAAATTTAATGTTCTTGTTACACTGGAGTGAGTACGTTTTTTCTGCCTAAAGTTCCACTGAAAAAAAATAAATCATTAATCCATTTAGAATGGTTTTAGGATTGGTCGGGATACAGGATTTTGGAAATAATATTTCTTTTTTTCAGTAAGTGACCAAACATACCTGGTAAAAAAATATCCCAAGTTTTATGGAGATATCAACTTTAATAATTCTACCTCTGGTTCCAGTAAAAATATAAAAGTAGATGACATTAAAGTCATTAGTAGTCAAGTGCTCTTAAACATTCACATTTCAAACTATATTCTCCACCACACTAAGAAAAAGGACCAAAATAACTCCTTTTTTGGTATATGCTGAATAAAAAACAAACTTCCAAATCTTCATATATTCTCTATCCTCATGAGAAGAAGACAAACTTATCCTAATTTCCTTAAAGTCAAAGACTCCAATAATAATAATAAGGCTATTTCTATTGATGCCATCTGTCTCATTACAATCAATGCCCATTACCTAATAAGGTAGTTATAACATTCTTAATCAACCTATCCAAGCCCTAAAACCTGAATAAATTACCTCTAGTACTTCAGATTTTGAAGTTGAAATTTTAAAGTTTTTATCAATAATTACAACTAACTTCCTTCTTTTATTGTAAACTAAATATTCATACTTTTAAGTACATTGCTACAATTCTCACATGAAAAAGTCATTACATTCTAACTTACTCATTGGAACTATCCAAGTCCTAACTCTTTCATCCCAACATGGGTGCAGTCTGCCTTAAAGGGCAAAATTGTACCATAGAATCAAAAACAAATCATATATTTTAAACCTTTAGTCATTTTTCCCACATAATAAAAAAAATATTTCGGAATTGAGTTATCCATTAAAAAGTTTTAATCATTCAATTTTATGATAAAGTTTTTTAAAAAATTTAAAATTTTCATTTTAGGTTGATTTCAGTGCACTCCCAATGAAATTATTAGTGTTTGAGATTTTCCTGAATTTTGTTCTGAGCATAATATGCCACTCATAGCCATGTAAGAAGAAAGCCATAATACTTCGAAACAACATAATACTAGTTTGTCAGGAGCATTTTGTGTAATATGTTACAAATAAAAAAAACATATGAATTCACCAAAGGGACATCTTGCCTTACTAATCTGTCATATTTTTCAAGAGCTTTACTTGTTTTCTGGTATTTATGTACTTAAGAAAAGCTTTCAATAAGATGCTACATAAAAGACTAGCAAAGAAAATCACATCAGTAAGAGTTGGAGAAAGACTAGTTGATTGGATCATAGAGTGGTTAAATGGGAGAAAGCAAAAGGTTGTTATTAATAGTCTAGTCAAACTAGATATCCATTACTAGTGGAACACCTCTTAGGTCATAGTATATACCTTTGCTTTTTCTTATTTACATTAATGATACTGAGAGGGGCATAATTAGTAAAGTTTTCTGATTACATTAAACTCTCAGGTACTTTTATTTGTATCAAAGATGTTGAAGTGTTACAGAATGATATCAATCAATTTGTAATTCAGTAAATGCTTTTTAATTATAGTAAGTGTAGGATATGCACTTGTATTATTATAATTTGTATTACATATTTAATATAGAAGAAAACCCACTCATTAACGTGACTAGAGAGGAGGACCTTGGCATGGTGATGGTGAAGTCACTCCAGCCGTAGAAGCAATGCTATGTTGTTGGCGTTAACACTGATGAAATTTTAGTGTACTTATAGAAACATTCATTATAAGTAAAAAAAAAGAGGGAGTTACCTCTTCACACAAATTACTAGTTAGGTCTCACTTGGAATTACACAGTCTCCTTACTTAAGAAAGAATACTGACTTATAGGAAAGGATTTAGAGGAGCACTACTAGAATGATTCCTGGTATAGCAGGGGCATTTACCCACTAGGAGCTCCAATATGTTCAAGGAAACCAAGATTCAGAAAAATTATTTTCACTTCTGTAGCCACCCTCAAATTCTAATGTATGACAGGAAAACTATAGGGCTTTAATATATGAAGAAAACAAATGGGAGTTTTCAGAAGTACTTAAAACAAAAATGAAGAAAATTAATTGCACTTCCAAAGCCACCTTCCTTTAATATGAGGAATAAAAAAATGGATTATTGGTTATTTACTCACTATGGCTCATAAAACCTACATGCTCCAATATCTTCTAAAAAAATAATTTCACTTACAAAGTCCCTCTTAAATTTACATATTTGGTAGACAAACTATAGGGCTTTAAGATAAGATGAAATAAACTGGGGGTCTCCTGGCTTGTTTACGCTCTCTAAGTATAAAACCTAGAAGCTCTATTATGTTCTTGAATTTGTAAATCTTATGTTAAAGCACTGTTATTTGTTTGTGAGTGTGACATATGTGAATTTACCAATGGCTTTGCAAGTGCAAGTAACCTTTCAGAATTCTTGTTTTTTCAAAATGTATTATAGCTTCCATGTTTACAATCTTAGTGGGTAAATGAAATACTCAATTTGCCTCTTCGCAAATTAAAGTCTTGTTGTTTTTCTGTCACATGTGTAAATTTGAGGATGAATTTGGAAGTGCACATAATTTTTCAGTATTTTTTATTTCCAGCACATCTTGGCACTATTTTATGTCGCTAGTTAATAACTGATCCTCATGATGTCAATCATTTTTTTCTTATATAAAAATCCTGTCATTATTTCTGCTAGTTAATAAATGATCCTCATGATGTCAATCATTTTTTTCTTATATAAAAATCCTGTCATTATTTCTGACATATACATGAATGTGCAAGTTGCATTCAAAGTATGAGCACTTCATCATAATTGTTTTGTAGAACATCTTGGAGATTCTATGTTTCATGCTCCTATTGGACAAACAACCCTAGAGAACCACCCAATTAATTCTTACTTTAAAGCCCTGTTGTTTCTCTGTTATACATGAGAATTTAAAAGTTTTGGAAGTAAAATCAACTTTACATAATCTTTCTTTTTCTAAACATCTTGGAGTTCATAAGATTGATTTTCCCTTGTATGTAAACGAACCTGGAGATAGTTGTTTCTGTGTGGTGACTTTAGAAATCTGAAGATATATTTTTCGTACCCATAGTGTTATTATTATTTCCTCTTTTATTTTCTACATCCACAATACTTTTCAACTGGAAATCAAATTCAGTCTGCCGCTTTCCTATCCTATGGCATTTAATTTACCTCAGATTTTCTCCTTTACTAATAGTAATAGTATTCGTAATACTACATAATATATTACATTAGAGTTAGACTTTAGTCTATGTTTTTAATCTCTCGAATAGAAAGCCAATTACTGAATTACTTCAAGTAGTTTTTCTTCCCTGTAATTTGTAAAACAAGTCGCGTACTCGTAATATTACTTAAATTAATAATATTATCTTACCTTATTAAAGAAAATGGTTCTTGCATAGCACCAATTAGACCCTCTCTTCCAGTTCCAACCCCCTCACCCAAAACAGGTGCATTTATTTTGCACCTTCTTTTCCCATAAATTGTTAGCCCACAGCCCTACACACTTCACACATAGTTCCTCAGAGTCCTCTATGACATCTAGAAAAATAAATGTTTTACTTCTAATCATTAACAAAATTACTACAATGTGTTTGTTTGTAGTTAAGCACAAAGTTACACAAAGGGCTATCTGTGCTCTGCCCACCACGAGTATCGAAACCCGATTTCTAGCGATGTAAGCCGGCAGACATACCGCTGTGCCACTGATGTACCAAAACCTTAAAATATAAAAGACATTTTAAACGTTTACATTCATTCATGAAATGTGTCATTTATTGGGGGCGCTACAATGTGAAATTTTAAATATAGTAAACTAGCAGATGCCCATTGAAACAATTCAACTTTAATTTTCCTAAAAAAATACTGATGAATAAATATAAAATGTGCAATCAACCCAATCTCTTCGATCAGAGCGTATATGCAATGTGATTGTCTAGTTGGCCGTTTACAACGGTCTTTTATCCCTCATTGTGTTATTTCAATAACGAAAACTGCATTGCGTTTGCTTTTAAACAAAGAAAACTACGCTGTTGGCAAAAATGTTTGGGTTTCTATTCAATGGGTGCATCCAGCACATCCAGCTCGAATTCAATAAGTATCTGCGGGAATTTTTTCCGCTGGATGCTACCGTATCTTGTCATTGCACTGAGTGCAAGAAAAGACCGCTATCAAAGTGGGCGCTTTTTGACAATTATCATTTCTATAGAAAGAGTCAAAGGGGAATTTTCACTTCACTTCAAATTAATTTATTCGTCAATAAAATCAAACGGGTATATAATACCGACATGAAAAAAAATAAGACATATCTTTTTATTATTTCTATAAATTGAACAACAACAAATATATACTCAAGGAAGTTCTTCTTTTTATGCATATTTTCTTGTCTTGTTCATATCTTCGCATGGGACAGCGTTAAGTCTACTGATTTGCAATGCTCAAATCAGGGGTTCAATTCCCCTCGGTGGACACAACAGATAGCCAGATGTGACTTTGCTATAAGAAAAACACACAAAAATACACGCTCGAAATATTTTTTTCAGTTAGTTGACTGAGAAAGTCTCGTTTTTTTCGAAAAATTCCCTCACAAAAACGAAATTATTTTGAATTTCGCGCAAAGCTACACGAGGGCTATCTGCGCTAGCCGTCCCTAATTTAGCAGTGTAAGACT